>NW_007055674.1:21062-21903 GCF_000164805.1 Carlito syrichta | reverse complement strand
TGCCTTACAATCTGTCCATTCAGCAGTATGTAGTCTTGGTTCCTTAGGAACCAAGGTGGAGTTTGTTGATAGGTGGGCAGGGCAATGGATATCTCTGCCTGGAGAAAGGTGGATTTAGATTCTCTTTTGTAGATCCCTTTCTCTCCGCTTGTCTGCGTCCCCAAGTTTGGGCTCATGGGCTGAGTGCCTCAGCCAGGGTTGGCCGAGAGCTCCAGAGCTTCAAATCTCCAATGGTCGGCAGTGAGTGGCAAGAGTGGCCCTGGGCCCCCACAGTGTACTTCAATCAGGAATGGGACTGGTGTCTCTGAGCGGCCGGCATCCAGAGCCTCCCTGAGTGATCAGCAGCTTGGTGATGATGAGAGACGACATAGCCAGGGAGCTAGCTGAGACCTGAGACTCCCACACACGTGGTGGAACAGTAGCAGCAGGGTGCCGCAGTATCGTTCCCCAGGCCTCGGAGCAGTGTTTGCTGGTGGTGGGCTTGAATCGCCAGCAGGTGGTGCTATCCCTCACTCCAGATGGTCTTTATCTCAGCTACTCGCCCGCCCCTCAGGCACTGATGGTGCGATGTGGAATGCCTGTTTTGGTGGCAGCAGTGGCAGCAGCAGCAACAGTGGTGGTGGTGGCGGCTGAGCCACTGGCACAGGTGGTACGATATGTAATGGCCACCTCTGTGTGGTGGCTACCTTGGAGGAGGTGGCTGCTCGGCTGCCTCGGAGGAGACAGAGAATGCGGCGGCTTGGCTGCCTTGGAGGAGGGGGCTGTGGCGGCTCGGCAGCCTCAGAGGGGGCGGTGGCACCTCCACCACCTCGGAGGGGGGGCGGTGGTGCCTCCGCCACCT
>NW_007055674.1:15156-21042 GCF_000164805.1 Carlito syrichta | reverse complement strand
TCCACCACCTCGGGGGGGTGGCGGTGGCACCTCCACCGCCTCAGGGGGGTGGCAGTGCATCCACCGCCTGGAGGGCGGCAGTGCCTTTGCCGCCTCCACGGGGGCGGTGGTGCCTCCGCCACCTCGGAGGAGGCCGCACCTCGGAGGAGGCCGCGGCTCACCCCAGTCACTGGCAGTGCGATGAGGAATGGCTGCCAGCCGGGGCAGCAGTTGCACTCACCACAGTAGCTGCCCAGACATTGGCGATGCCTCAGCAAAGTCTACTGTTGAGCTCTGTTTGAAGAGTAGGCTGCAGACAATGGAATCTGCAACCTCCTGGGAGAGAATCAGAGTCTCTTTGCATTCTCCTTGGTGGAGAGTTTCACAACAGAGCTGCCCCGTCGCCATCTTGCTCCGGAACCTGTGCTGGACGTCGTGACTCTCAACTCTGCAGAGTGAGTGGAATTCCAAGCAAGGGTGGCCTTGGAGACAGCCTTTTACCCATGTTTTGCTGCTTGACCCCAAAAGTGTCGGTCCCCACCATTTTGTTCTTTACATCAGATCAATTGTTATAGGGAACTGGGACAAGGGTGATGGACTGCAAAGTACACTGGAATCTTCTGAGGCTGATGGAAATGTGCTGTGTCTTGATGGTGCTAATGGTCATGAGTCTATACTCATCAAAACGTATAGTTTATATGTGTGAAGCTTCCTATCAAAAATAAACTGTAGCATAATTGATTACAGTATAATTGATTTTTAAATCTACATGAATACAAATAAATCTCAGAAATAAACTCTTGGCCATTAAAAGACACTGAAGAAAGATATGTGGCTTATGATATTTATACAAATGTTAGCAACATCCAAAATAATATATGTTACTGATTATTGTAACATGTGTAAAGAATATAATTAGGGGATTTCCAGCAAGATGGCGACAGGACAAGTTGGGCTGTGAAAATCTCTGCAAAAGTGAGTGTCCATAAAGACACTTGCTTTCCCCCAGGTGGTGGCTGCAGTAAGTCCCATGCACTGCTCTGCAGTCACCGTCACCACTGTCTCACCCAGGGTCACCCTTGGCTCCCAGCCCTGCAGAATTCCAGGCTCCCTCACCAGCTACACCACCCTGCCTCATCCCGCCCCACCCCATGCCATGCTGACCTGCAGTATCTGGCTGTCTCACACTCCACCTCCCCCAGCTCAGATCCCAGTTGTGGTGGGACCAGAGATCAGCTGGAGGCCTGACCCAGATTGGTGGAGACAGAGGATCATGGAGGGCCAGGGAGGAGGCTCTGCCTGGTGAAGAGGCACCTACTGCAACCATTTTCTCTGTCCCAGAAACAGGCAGAGACCTGCATTGCCCTGCCCAGCTCTGTCCTGCTCTGCCCAGCCTCCAACTTGGGACCTATGGTAATTGCATCAAACTGGGAGAGACAGAAACCCCTCCCCCATGATAGATCAGACACAGACAGGCCAGATCTGAGTGGCAGACCTGACAGGTATCAAGACGTCTGAGTCAGATCTGATCCAGCCTCCTTCCACAGCAGGCCTGGGGCATCTGACCCTAGCTGTGGGCAACCCTACCAGCCTGCGATGAGAGCTGGAGATCAGTGCTGAAGGGATGCTGGACTTACAGGAATGATCTCAGAATGAGCTTGATTCTTTGTTTTTATTTTTAAATTTTTATTCTTTGTCTGCTTGTCTTGCTCATTTTTGCTTGTTTTTTGTTTATTTTTTCCTTTCTCTCTCTTCTCTCTGTTTTTGAAAATGTTTGTTTCTGTTATTTTACTGATTTTTCTCCCCCCCTTCTTTAGACCTCCTGTTTGTGTAGGGGAATAGTATATCCATAGGGAGATTGGCTGGCTTGTGTGTTTGTATGATTGTCTGTATGTTTTAGTTTTTCTTTTACTATTTTCTGTCTTTGTGTCTCTTTTCATTTGTTAGTCGGTACATTTGTCTGTTTCCCTTCTTACTCTTCTCTCTCTCCACTTTACTCTTTCCCCCCTCCTTCTCATTTTCATTTTCTTACCTCATTTTGCTTTCAGGGAGCAAGCCTATACCCCCACTGCATGGATAGATTGCAAAGCACTGGGAAGGGAGTTCCAGTGTACCCATACACCTGTCGGTGGATACTTGGATTTGCAGATAGATTTTGAATCACAGCTCCCCACTCAATTACATTTCCAAACTGCAAAACAGCACAGTACCCAACCCACAGTCCAGCTTCAGAATTGAATAAAGTTAGAGTCACATAAGGAAGAATAGGTGATAGTGCAAACAGAAGTAAAAGCAATCCTGTCATTCCTGAACAACAGAATTAAAGAAGGGGGAAAAAGGCAAAAGTGGGGAGGAAAATCTATACAAATGAAGAAAAACTGAAAGAAGAATATGGGTGTCACACAGACCCTTGGGAGGTCAGACACTGAGAAAACAGACTTCGGAATGCAAACGATGAAGAGCCCCCAGAATGACTCGTCAAATACTACAAACCCAGACATCAAGACATTAATAGAGAGAATAAAAAGAATTGAGAGACAAGAAGAAAATAAGAAGGAGTTGATAACTGAGATAACAGTAGTAAAGAATACTGAGATTGAAGTAAATAACAAAATAATAAGCATGGAAAGCAGAATTAGCCAAGCAGAAGACAGAATCTCAGGGTTTGAGGACCAAAATATAGAACTAAGCCCAAACTGTCAAAAACATGGTAAAGAAGCTTAAAAAGGCAGAACAAAACCTTCAAGAGATGAGCGATTATTTCAACAGGCCAAACCTAAGAGTAATTGGACTTCCTCAGGCAGAAGGGGAGACAGAGACCAACCTGGAACAAACATTCAAGAAAAACTTCCCTCACCTCATCAGTGATGTGAAAATTCAAACCAAGAGATTCAGAGAACCCCTGCAAGACAATTAATGAGAAGACTAACTCCCAGACACATAATAATTCACCTAAACAAAGTAGGTATAAAAGAGAATATCCTAAAGGCAGCAAGAGATAAAGGTCAGGTTACTTACCATGGAGGACCAATTAGAATAGAAGCAGATTTATCTACAGAAACATTTCAGTCTAAGAGAGCTTGGAGCCCAATCTTCAAATTTCTCAAAGATAACATTTTCAGCCAAGAGTGACCTACCCAGTTAAGTTAAGTTTCATCAGCAGGGGAGAATGAAAATCTTTCCCAGACATTCATTTCCTGAGATCTTACGCTGCCTCAAGATCACCTTCACAAGAAACTCTTAAGAAAGTATTAAACACAGAAGGAAAGGAAAAAGAGCAACAATGTTCTTCACAAGAGTGCAGGAAAAAGATTGAAAACACACATGAATCAGCCCAAAAATCAAAAAACAGACAACAAACAGGAACAACAACAACTCTATAAGCACCTCATGACAGGGATAAACTCTCACATTTCAATAATTAGCCTGAATGTGAATGGACTAGATGCACCACTGAAAAGACGTAGAAGGCAAAATGGATAAAATATCATGAGGCAACAATGTATTGTCTCCAAGAGACTCATCTCACCAGAAAGGACACTCACAGACTCAAAGTAAGAGGATGGGAAGCAAAATGTTAGGCGAATGGAATACAAAAGAAAGCAGGAGTTGTAATCAAAATCAGACAAAATAAGTTATCAAAAATTTAAAAAGAGGGGAGTTCTGGTAAGATGGCAATGGCATAGGTGGATTTGTGAGATTCTCTAAACGTGAGTTCCCAAAATGACTCTTACTTTTCTTCCCCCCCTGCCCACCGCCAGCCACACTGGTCTGAGGTCCAGGGACCTTTGGTCCCACGCAGGGCCGGATATTGCAGCTCCTGGCTGCTGCTGCTGCTCCACTATATGTGACTCCTACCACACAGGAGTCCCAGGTCTCGGCTCCCTCCCTGGCTACATCATCTCACCCAGCACTCAGCACCAAGCTGCCGGTCACCCGGGGAGGCTCTGGGCACCCACCCCTCAGAGATACTGGTCCCATTTTTGGCTGATGTACCCTGTGAGGGACCCAGGGCCAATCTCACTGCCCACCGCCTGCCCTTTGGAGCTTTGGAGCTCTGGAGCTCTGGAGCTTTGGGCCTACCCTGGCTGAGGCACTCAGCGCATGATGAGGTGCTGATTGGAAGCTATCAGCTCTAGAGGAGGGAATGCCCTACCACCCTTCCACCCCAGCCTGCTGGTGGTACCCTGGATCCAGCACTCAGCTGTGCAGCTGATCCCTGGTGCCTACCACTCCAGCACAGTCCATAACAGGGACCTAGATGACCAGGGAGAAAAGAACCGCGAAAACAAAAGTGAAGCTGCCACCTCGGCCATTCTACAGGCAGAGATTTGCATTGCCTCATCCACCTATCAACAGCCTCCACCTTGGTTCCTAAGGTAATATTGCTAAAAAGGAGACAAAGCCCTTCCCCTGCTGAATAAGACAAAGGCAGAGTCACAGACCTCCCAGGCAGCCAAACAAACCCCAAGCTGACAGTAAATCTAGCTGCCTGCAAGGAAAGCAAAGGGGAGAGACTGGAAATCAGAGATGAAGAGACACTCAGGAAAGATTCCAGAGCTAGTCTTATCTCTTGTTTTGACTGTTGATTTTATCATTTTGACTGTTTGTTTTGTCACTTTTGTTTGCTTTCTGACTTACACTATCTGTTTCATGATTTTATTGGTCTGTCTCTGTGTAGCTACCAGTATCCTTTAGGGAATTTGGCTCACGTGTTTTTTTCACTTCTCTCCAGCCTTGTGTCTCTTTTTCACCTGTTAGTTGGTATGTACGTCTGTTTTCCCTCCCACTCTCCTCTCTTTCTAACTTCCTATTGACCCCCTTCCTCCATTATTTTCCTCTTTTGTACCTCCTTTTGATCCAGGGACCAAGCCTACATACCGCTGCACAGACATATTGTAAGGCAGTGGGAAATAGGTTCCAGTGTGCTCATACAACTGTGGATGGATGCTGCTGGAAGCAGCATATAGATTCTGAATCACAGCCTACCCCCATTAAACCTCAAAACTGCAACAAGTACAGCCCGCAACCCACACTCCAACCTCAAAAGTGAACAAAGCCAGAGGACCCTCATAAGGAAGAAAGGAAATTGCACAACTGAAACAAAAGAAACCCCACAGTCCCTGAAAAACATAATTAAAGAAGGGGAGGTAAAGGTGGGGGAGAGAAAAAAAATACACAAATGAAGAAAAACCAAAAGAAGAATATGGGTCTCTCCCAGAACCCCAGAAGGGCAGACAATGAGAACACTGACTTCAGAATGCAAACAATGAAGAGCCCCCAGAATGACTGGTACCAAACTAGAGACTTAGATATCAAGACATTAATGGAGAGATTAAAAATAATTGAGGAGAGACAAGAAGAAACTTGGAAGGAGCTGATATCTGGGATAAGAGTAATAAAGAATATGGTGAATGAAATAAATAACAAACTGGTAAGCTTGGAAATAAATAACAAACTGATAAGCATGGAAAGAATTACCAAAGCAGAAGAAAGAATCTCAGAGCTTGAGGACCAAAATATAGAACTAACCCAAGCTCTTAAAAACACAGAAAACAAGCTCAAAAAGACAGAACAAAACCTTCAAGAGATGAGCGATTACTTCAAGAGACTGAACATAAGAGTAATTGACCTTCCTGAGGCAGAAAGAGAGACAGAGACCACACTGGAACAAACTTTCCATGAGATCATTCAAGAAAACTTCCCTTATCTAATCAGTGATGCAAAAATTCAAACACAAGAGATTCAGAGAACCCCTGCAAGACAACAAACTCTCACATTTCATTAATTAGCCTGAATGTGAATGGACTAAATGCACCACTGAAAAGAAATAGAATGGCAAAATGGATAAAATATCACTGGGCAACAATATACTGCCTTCAAGAGACCCATCTAACTAGAAAGGAC
>NW_007055674.1:13883-14764 GCF_000164805.1 Carlito syrichta | reverse complement strand
TACAGAACACTCCATCCAAAGACCACAGAATACACATTCTACTCATCACTGCATGGAACTTATTCTAAGATCGACCACATAATTGGCCATAAATCAAGCATAAGCAAATGTAAAAGGACCAAAATTTTACCATGCACTCTCTCAGCTCACAGTAGAATAAAAATAAACATTAACACCAACAAGGTCCCCCCAAAACACACAAAGACATGGACACTAAACAGCATGATGTTGAATAACTCCTGGGTCAATGATGACATCAAAACAGAGATCAAAAGATACCTGGAAACAAATGAAAATGAAGAAACATCTTACCAAAATCTCTGGAATGCCATGAAAGCTGTAGTAAGAGGGAAATTTATATCCCTACAAACGCACATGAAGAAAACGGAAAAATCACAAATTAACCTCCTAACAAGCCACCTAAGGAAGCTGGAAAAGCAAGACCAAAAAAAACCTAATTTCAGCAGAAGAATCCAGATCACCAAAATAAAAGCCCAAATCCAGGCCATAGAAGACAAAAAGACATTACAAAAAAAATCAATGAAACAAAAAACTGGTTCTTCGAAAGGATAAACAAGATTGATGGTCCCCTAGCTAGACTGACCAAGAAAAAGAGAGAACAAACCCAAATAAGCACAATGAGAAACACAAAAGATGAAGTCACCTCTGACCCTGAAGAAACACAAAAATCATCGGAGACTACTATGTACCCTCATATGGAAACAAACTTGAAAACCTCAAGGAAATGGAGGACTTTCTGTCATCATACAATCTGCCTGGGTTGAAACAAGAAGAAGTTGAGACCTTAAATAGACCAATAACAATCAAGGAAATTGACTATGTAATAAGAAAACTACCTACAAAAAAAAGCCCTGGACCAG
>NW_007055674.1:12288-13488 GCF_000164805.1 Carlito syrichta | reverse complement strand
GCTAGAGCAATCAGAGAAGCAAAGGCAATGAGGGGTATCCAAATAGGAAAAGAGGAATCATGTTATCTCTCTTTGCAGATGACATGATTGTGTACCTTGAAAACCCAAGAGAATCTGTCTACAACCTCCTTACACTGATAAAGCCCTTTGGCAAAGTCTCTGGATACAAAATAAATTTGCAAAACACAATCGCATTTCTTTACACCAATAATAAACAAACAGAAACCCAAATAAAAACTACAATTCCATTCACAATAGCCACAAAAAAATGAAATACCCTGGCATCTTCCTAACCAGAGATGTGAAAGACATTTACAATGAAAACTACAAAACTCTGCTCAAAGAAATCAAAGATAACACAAACAAGTGGAAAAATATCCCATGCTCATGGGTTGAAAGAATCAACATTGTGATGATATCCATCTTACCTAAGGCAATCTACAGATTCAATGCAATACCCATCAAATTACCAGCAACATTCTTCTCAGACCTAGAAAAAACAATACAGGAATTCATATGGAAACACAGATGACCAAGAACAGCCAGAACAATCCTCAGCAAAAAGAAACCAAAGCAGGTGGTATCACATTACCAGACTTCAATCTTTACTATAGGCCTACAATAATCAAAACAGCATGGTACTTGTATAGGGATAGGCATATAGATCAATGGAATAGAATTGAGTTTCCAGAAGAAAAACCTCAATTTCTCTATCAACTTATCTTCAACAAAGCCTCCACCACCTACCATTGGGGAGAGGAGAACCTATTCAGTAAATGGTGCTGGAAAACTGGCTCACCACATGCCGAAGATTGAAACAGGACCCCTATCTATCCCCATACACAAAAATTAACTCCAAATGGATCAGAGACCTAAATGTAAAACCTCAAACCATAAGAACCTTAGAAAATGAAGAACATACCCTAATGGAAATTGGAACTGGCATTCAATTCCTGAGCAAAACCTGAATCCCACAGGCCATAAGAGATAATATAGAAAAGTGGGACCTCATTAAACTGACAAGCTTCTGCAAAGCCAAAGAAACCATTAATAGAGCATGGAGACAGTCTACAGACTGGGAAAAAGTATTTGTCAACTCCAGGTCTGACAAAGGTTTAACATCTTGGATCTCCAAAGATGCTGAAAAGAAAAAAACAAACAACCCCATTATAAAATGGGCAAAAGATATGAACAGACACA
>NW_007055674.1:0-11805 GCF_000164805.1 Carlito syrichta | reverse complement strand
GTTTTGCAGCAACCTGGATGGAACTAGAGTCTATAATACTGAGTGACCTCTCACAGAAACAAAGATCTGAGTATCACATGTTTTCACTCATATAGTGGACCTTGATCACCCAGCGTATTATCATAAGAAAATGACTGATAGTGGTGGAAAACTATGGGGGGGAGGGGAAGGGAGATGGGATTAATGGTGGTAAACATCTGTCTGGGGACCGGGAGACACCTTTTATCAACAAGGGTGCCCGAATGAAGCATGTTGCATACCTAACCCTTAACTCTATCCCACAATATCATAATAAAAAATATCGATTATAAACAAAAAATTTAAAAAGATACAGAAGGTTTGTGCTGTCCTGCCGACCCCATCCTCCACTCCTTGTTATCCATTCCAGCCCGGGGACCTGATATTTGTCAAAAAGTTCTAGAAGGAAAGCCTGACCCCTGCCTTGAAGAGACCCTTTGTGGTCATCCTCACCACCCCGACAGCATTCAAGGTTGATGAAATACCAGCCTGGATTAATTACTTGCAGGTAAAGAGGGCTAAAGAAACTGACAGTGCTCCTCCAACCTGCCCAACTGACTGGACTATAGCCAGAGATCCTGAGAATCCTCGCAAGGTCACCTTTCAATGCCCACCACACTTAGCATCCACTGAACCAGCTGCCCCGGAGCCCCGTTGGACTTGCCGCTCTTCTTCAACATGGACTGACAAACTTATACTTAGCTAAACTGTGAGACTCTTAACTGTCCCAACATGGACTGTTTTCCTTGGATAATAATTCCTTAAATGTGCTGTTATCATCCTTTAACCTTCACCTTAGACATCCCACTTGTCTTAGCTTTTAGCATAGGTTTAACTTCTGTTACTCCTGCTGATTAGTTAAAAAAATGCTTGTTAATATTATCTTACCTCTCATGTATAAAATGTATTATTGCCCTACTTTGCTTATGATAGGTTTAACCTGTGTTATACTAGCCCCAACCACGTCAGCCATAAATAACCCTGTCTTATATACATTTTCCCTAATCTCTGATATGTCCAGTAAGCTTCTGGAAACCCAAGATTGATTTGGGCTTCCCAATAGTTCACTTTAAAACAGATCTTACTGATAAATAAATGCAAGATCTTTTGTCAGTCACCACATCTCCATGTTGTCCAACAAGATGGTAACTATTATTATGCCTTACAGAGACTACCTTTTTACTTATGCCTTAAAAATCCCAGAAACAAAGATGTTATAACAAAGGTGAACTTTACTGTCCAGCCTAGAACTGTGTAACTATTGCTACCTATACTGGGGGACCTAATAATACCTCCTTAATCACTCTTTGATATAAAATTAGTTCAGACCCTTTGTACAATCGCCAAAACATTCTGCTGCCATTGTCACCACGGATTCCAGTCCAGCCTCTGCCTTCTGCCAACCAAGTCACTACCCCAGGCTCACCTCAACAACCCTCGAGTTCATCTCGTCCCTTCCTACTGATGGGCCGTGTGCCCCCTGTTCTTATCCCTATGTTAACTGACATGCACCATTTACTCAATGTTACCATGCCCAAATTGGCCTCAGATCGCTGACTTTGCTTAAATCCTTAACCTCCTTGCTATATAGGTATAGGAGCTGAAATCCCGATCATTGAATATGCTAATAAGACTAAATGCTCTCCAGCAGTTACGCACATTACTCTAGGAGACATAACTGGCAAAGCTTCTATCTTATAACCCCTGGGTTTAATTTAACTGCTTCCCCATTTTCTGCTATTTGTAATCAATCTCTTGTCCAAACCATGACAGAATCTATGGTTTATATAGCCCCTGGCAACACCTGGTTAGCCAGTGCTATGGGCCTTACAAAATGTGCTTTTACTAAAGAAATAGTCAAACAATCTATGCTATACATTTATGTTTGTATCCTTCCTCAAGTGTAGGCTTATACTGACCCCGATGGAGCTTGGTTACTCACTCCACCTGAATTTCCACCCACTCATCAAAAACGAGCTGTTCCTCTGCTAATACCTGCAATAGTTGGAATAAGTATAACTGAAACAGCTGCAATTGGAAATACCAATTGCTCTGGTTTGGGGAGAACTAGTCCAAACTAATTTCATGAAACACAACAATGAGGACCTAGAAACTATTCAATCTACTATAGATCAACTCCATGATCATATAGATTCTCTGGCAGAGATGGTCCTTCAAAATCGTAGAGGTCTAGATTTGCTCTTCATGTCCCAAGTGAAACTTTGTGAAGCTCTCAGAGAAAATTGGTATTTCTATGCTAATAAAATCCAAGGTCATTAAAAACTCTCTTTAAAAGTTTAGAGACACTATACAAAAATGGAAGGAAGATTTAAACAATAGAAATACATCCTGGTTCAATCCCTATTCAATTGGAACCCATGGTTAACAACTCTCATTACTGGCCTAGCTGGACCCATAATAATTATCCTCCTTCTTTTATCAGTGGGATCCTGCCTACTAAATTGGATTGTTTCTCTTATTAAAAAAACACATATCAACTGTAAAAATGTTAAACATGGGGGTCTGTCTGCTATGACCCCTGTCCCATGACATCGAGACAGGGATTTAACTCATAAAAAATTTAAATGTTTATAGTTTTCTTTAAAAAGTTTGCTGTGTCTATAAATTTACAATATTTAAAAATATGTGCAGTGATGTGTTTACAATATTTGCTATTAGATAAGGTTAAGACATTGAAAACAAAAGCTATACAATTTTAATTTTAAAAAGTATCTCTAGTTTTTATAGTTATATTTTGCAGATTTCAAATTTCCTCAACATAAATGCTTAAACTGCTATAATTTCAAGGTGTTCGACAATGTTTAATACAATGTGTGCAGTGTTTTAAAAATTCACAATACTCAATCTAAGTTTACCTGAAATATCAAGTAATATTATTAGCATGGAAGGCAGCAGGACCAAAATGCTAATAAAGCACCCAATTAGCAAACATAATATATACTTAAAAAAAGAAAAACTTCAGGCACCTGATAGAAACCTGGTAACATGGTATCCTTTGCTTATAGATACCGTCTATGAAAACAGTGGCAACATAGTTGCCCTAAAGGCCTGAAGCTCCTGGTCTCTGTCCACATATGAGTAAGCCATTTGAAAGCAGATATACTCCTAAACTCTGTCCATCTGACAGACAAAAAGAGTCATTTAAAAATAGGTGTACCCTCTCCTGAAGAGGGGAGGGACCGTCTAACTGATTGCTTAAGGAGGCCAGAGACTTGCTAAGCTGGGCTGTCAATGGTAATCATTTGAAAAGGCCTAAAAACCTGCTAGACTACCTGGCACTGGTTCATCATCATCCCGGTAGCCCCCCCCACATTAAATCAGGATGCCTAATCCCAAATGTATTTTTCAATTAAAATAACTATCAGTCAGTTAAAATCTATGTTAAAATCATATAGTTTTATCCTTAACAAGCAAGACAATGCTTTGACTTATGCATGAGAAAAGGGGGGAACGAAGTATTTAAAGTGTTTTTGCTGTATTTTATGAAATGTTTAAAGTGTTTGCAGTGTATTGGATAAAACTTAAGTTTGTATTTAAAATGTAAAACTCCATTTTGTGGCTTGTCTCCATGTTGTTAACTTGTTGTTAAAATTCTGTGTGACTGATGCAAGAATTTTAAAATTTTGCTCATAAACAACTCTCACAGCTCTGCACCCCACCCAGTGCTCTAACAGTTGCCCCCTTACCTAAGTATACTGTGTGCCCCCTTATCTGAGTATGCTGTGTGCTCCCTTATCTAAGTGTACTATGTGTCAAATCCCAGAACATGTGTTTCATGTATTTATTTCTGTAATGACTCAGTTTCCCAGCTGTCTTTGCCTATAAAAACTCCCTGCAAATTTCATTTGTTGTCAAGAGTCTGGGAGGCACAAGCTCCCTCTTGACCACCGGCTTTAATAAATGGCTTACTTATTAATTTGACTTTTAATTGGGCTGATTATCTGATCTCTAGCAATTTGTGTATAACATTAAATTCTAGAATGTTATCTAAAAATGTCTTCATGACCAGGAGACTTTGAGTCACATCAGTAGTCACATGCCAGAAAATGTTAGTGCTTTCAGGAGATCTTGAATCATGCTGAAACTGTACCTAGGCTTCTTAATCTTAACTCGGAGTAGGTGGAGGGCTATACATTTTGGTTATAAATACTGGAATGAGTTTGTGTTGCTTTAAGAGGGTTTTTGGTAATGATGCTGACCCATCTATCTGTAACTTGGTTGCAGAAATTAAAGTCCCCATTTCCCCTTAAATTTGCTTCTTGTCTTTGGTTGACTGTAAGGAAGCAACCAGTTTGTTAGACTGGATGAAAACAGCAGATCATATCCCCATTCCGGTGATGGAGAGGTATCACTGAGGGTGTGATTAGCCTATCAGATCAAAATTATAAAGAGAAGTAAGGGTGGGGGACAGGGGTTCTAATGGGAGCCTGGGAATTAAACAAGACAACATAGAACACTAGGGTTTTTGTGGAGGTAGAACCAGAAGGATCGCAATGTTTGTTTAGATTGTGATTAAAATTAAAAGAGGAATAGATACAGAAGAGGCAATGTAAACTCTTAAAACTCAACATTATCTTTGACAGAGCAATGCAGATTCAGTCGTGGGTCCCCACCCCTCAGATGGTAAAAGTTGTTTCCTCCTCAAAAGATGGAATTAGGTCCACAAAACACCTTGAGAAGATTAAATCTGAGAATGTGAACTGAGAAAAGGCCAAAGGACAGCACTGTGGTCAGACCTGGGCAGTGAGACGTTCCCACATCTGAAAGTCACTGAGGGTGGAAACTGTGGGATCTTCAGGATGTTGGGGAGAAATGTAAATGGGCCAAATGCATGTCTTCCTGTCATCATGGGTCTACCACCTGGAGACCCTTTCTTTTAGACTCAGGGGTCTTCCTACTGTGGGACATTTCCCTGGCAACCATCAGCCCCACTCATTTACAAGGTCTTTCATTCTAACTATAATCTCATCAGTCCCTGTCTCAACCTATGTTGATAACTAATGTTTTCTCAACCTAAAACACATGGGTCAAACATGTCTCCTGTCCTCATTTCCAACATGAAGATCTGAACAGAGCAATGCTGTTAGGCATATAAAGAAAATTCCTTTTCCCATTAAGCACAATGCATACATACCAATGTGTTTTCCGTCACAAAATTCAGATCCTGAATTTTCTGATGAAGGATCTGCTGAGTTTAGGGATCACTCCCATCCTAGTCTGGGTCACATATCAATTCTTTTCATGTTTTAGGATACCAAGTAGCAAAACCTCCTCCCACCTCCAAAGAAGTCTTCATACCTCTCTCTCTTCCAGTCTTTATTATACTCAAGCAACTCTTGGATACCACTGGCCCCCAAAGTGGGATTTTTTTTCAAGGAGATTCTTCATCTTCACATCCTTCTGGAAATGTTTCTTCTTCACATTTCTAAAAACCTCACTATCAATGTCGTGTGCATACAAGGGACTTAAACTTGGGTTTTACTTTCCAGACAACTGGTTTATGAATCTGATCATGAGAGGGAGATTACAACAATGGTGATCAACCACGAATGTCTCCATTTATTGAACATCCTCTAGGCCCAGCTTTGGGGCTGATACTTCTCATCCAGAACCTTAAAAAAATTTTTCAGAAGATCTAACGATGGGTGCTATTTTCCACATTTTTAGCCTGGCAAATCTGAGACTTAGTTGGGAAGAGGAACCTCCCAAGTTCACACAGCCAGTAACTGACAGACACTCAGAACTGAGAGGCTCACAGGATCCCCCAAGTTGTTCAATCTCAGGAGTAACTGACCAACAAGCTTTCCCTTCTTGCCCAATTAAGGGGATGCAGCACCACTCCCAGGCCTTGAGCCTGGAAAACTCCTAGCATTTCTACTGTGTCCTGGTCACTGTTCTCCTTGAAGTGATCATTTGCTGCCCAGGTGAGAGCAGTCTTCTGAGCCTATTTGGGGGATGAACTGAGTTTTCGCTAATCACAGAATCCTGACTGGGATCCCAAAGCATCCATCCAGGTCCTTGCTCAGGATCTCTAAAATATTTCTGTGCTCCTATTTCTCTCCCTGAACCCAGGGTCAGCACTCTTTCTGCATGCTTGTCTCCTGGACCTTGGAGCATGGACATAGTGCTGGAAGTCCCTCCCCCTGGAATCAAAAGTAATAAAGGAATTCTCTTCAGATTCTGTTGGGCTGCTTTGGTGAATATGATAAGGCACAAAGCACAGTTCCTCAGCTGCTGCTTTGAATGCCAAGAAGCACCCAGAAGTACTGAAGGGTGACTACCTGGGCTGCAGAGGAAGAGCAGAATCTTATGGTCCTCCAGCGGTACCAGTCTGATAGGAGGTTCTGGACTGGACCGATGCAGTGGCAAGCCCTTCTTGAGCTCCTTTGACCTAGAATTTGAACTGAGAAGTTTGTATCTGGCATCCATTCATTCTTTTTTTCTTTTTGAGTTGAGATCTCACTCTGTTGCTCACCATTGCCTCAACTACCAGGACTAGGCAATCGATCCTTCTGCATTAGCCTCCTAAGTATCTGGGGTTACAGGCATGCACCACCCCTCCTGGCTAGTTTTTCATGTTTTCTAGAGGCAATATCTTGCTATGTATTGCTCAGGCTGGTCTTGAACTCCTGGCCTCAGGTGATCGTCCCAACTCCAACTCCCAAATTGCTGGGATTACAGACATGAGCCACTGTACTCAGCCAATAGCAGTTTTAATGCACATATAAATTAACAAAAATATGCTTACATATGTAGTATTTTCATACTACATATTTTTCAAAACAGAATTTAGTCCTGCTTGTAACACTAATTTTTAAAGTTTTTATTTTATGAAATTGGTCCATAAAGATGAATCCAGTCCTGCATGCCACACCCCATTCCTGATGCTGAACTCTGCTTTTGGGGTGAATGATGATAAAATGGTGGTGCCATGTAAACGCTGAGTCCCACTGTGTGCCCTTTGTCCCTGCAGTCCTGTCTTTTGTCAGAAATACAAAGTAAGTTTGATAAAGAAAACTGGTGTATTATGCTGAAAAGAAAAGAATGTATTTACTGAGCTCTTACTGTGTGCCAGACTATGTGCCAGGTTCCAAAGATATATCATCACAGGAGATCCTACGAGGATCCCGTAAGCTGACGGGCACCAGAGCCTCATCTTACAGGGAAACAAGGACTCTTGTCACACATTGGCACCCAGCATCATCAGCTCCACCCCAGCAGTGTCCCTCACTTGGGTGCCCTTTGTATAGGATCACTCCCCTAGGAAAGGTCACTCATCAACCACAGGTTATTCATCTGATGTTGGTGATTTCAAAGCACACTCACTTAGTCTTCCTTGACAGGGAGAGAAGAGAGGTATAATAGAAAAATTCCTCACCCTTATTATGTAGCTTTCCAAAAGGATGTCAGTTTTTAAAATTTGGAATAAAGATATTGAAAATGAGCCAGGTGCAGTGGATCACGCTTATAATCCCAGCACTTTGGGAAGCTGAAGTGAGAGGACTGCCTGAGCCCACAGGTTTGTGACCACCCTGGGCAACTTGGGAGTCCTCATCTCTACAATAAGTCACAAAAAAACTAGCCAGGTATGGTGGAATATGCCTGTAGTTCCAGCTACTTGGAAGGTTGAGGCAGATGGATTGCCTGAACCAACAGGTTGAGGCTGTCTTGGCCACGAGTGTGCCACTGCACTCCAGGCTGGGTGACAGAATGAGAAACTGACTCAAAAAAAAAACATTGAAAATGAGTTATATGCTTATAAATTCAGTAACTTACTAAAAAAAATCTGGATTTCTATATTGACCAAAACTGCTTTCATGAAGGAAGAACCACTACCCACCATAAGGACATTCATGGGATGATGAGGCAGATAGGCTCCTATGTAAACAGTATGGTGGTCATCCTCCAGAACAGGAGACCACATCTTGAACATAAAAGACCTTCCCAGCACAAAGGTCAGGAACTGAGGATTCTGGATTCTTCTGTTAGGCATGAATAGTCTCACAGTCTGGTTACCAGGGAGGATACCTACAGTTACCCTGGGAATAAGGAACTTTCCTCTAGTGGCTCATGCTTTCTGCCCTCCTAGAATGCTCCAGGCAATGTGTATATTAACTCACTAAGTGGCCACAGAAATAAACAAGGAGGTAGCAGTTGCCCAGATAAATAGTTGACAGGAGTTTTCCTTTATTTCTGGTCATTTCAATACATCCATCTTGGCAGGGTAACTTTCTATGTGACTACTCAAGCCTGAATTTCACTCTAGAAATGCAGATTACTTTTGCTGACTGACTGATGGGACCCATGTCTCAAAGGTCTCAGTGACTCTCCATGTCAGTGGGTACCATGGTCCTTTTAAGTTGCAGCTACATCCTAGGTATCAGAATCCCCCAAATCTAGGTAATAAGTGTGGCTTATTGATCTGAAGAGGAGACACTTCCCAGCAGCATGGATTGAGATCAGGCAAGATACCAGATGCCATTTGGGAACAGAAAGGGTTGGGTGAGTCGTTAAACAGTGTCTTCATAGGCTTCTTTCTGCCTCTCAAAGTCAAGGTCACCTCAACCGGAAACTGGGCAAGGAGCTCCCAGTCAAAATTACTGTAGCCGCCAGGACTCTGCAGAGGGACAGGATACAGCTCTAGACCTAACTTGCTCATTCTGATGGTGTGGCTCAGCAAGTTCTTCAGGGTGGCCATGGAGACGTTGTTTCCCCAAAAGCAGAAGGTCCTGAGCTGGGAGCAGCAGCTCAGGACAGGTAGGATGAGGCTGAGTTCAGAGTCTGTGAGCTCACAGCAGTCTAACAGCAGGGTCTGAAGGATGGGAGAAACCCTCTCTAGCAGCACTTGGAGGGGTTTGGCTCTAGCTACCAAGCAGATCCAGGTCCCGCAGAGATCCAGCTCCTTTAGCTTTCTGACGTTCAGGCACCAGCACAGATGCTTCCAGTCCCATTTCTTTAGCTTGACATGAGTGATGGCCAAGACCTGCAAGGGGGTCCTGAGGCTCCTGTGGAGAGAACAAGCAGTTAGTTCTGGAAAATGGCACCAGTTATAGGATTCCAGGAGGTGATAAACTAAAAGGAGGAGACTATTTTACACTCTTCTCTCATGGTCAACACCCTGGGTGGTGCGTAAAAACAGTCTGTGCGTCCGCAGGTTCGAGACCCGCCTGGGCAGGCGAGACCTCATCTCTACAATAAATAAAAAAATCAGCTGGGCATGGTAGCGCATGCCTGTAATTCTGGCTATTTGAAAGGCTGAGGCAGAAGGATCACCGGAGCCCAGCAGGTCGAGGCTGCGGTGGCCAGGAGCGGCCACTGCACTCCAGTCTGGGTGACAGAGTGAGACTCCAACTCAAAAAAAACCACAAAACAGTCTGTACATACAAACAGTCCCATAGTGAGTAGAGGCCTTTCTCCATCCCTCATGAAACTGGGTCGTGTCCAGAGTCTCAAGTTCTCTCTCCTCATCTTTCAGGCAGAAAACCACACCTATGGGACTCAGAAGCCAAGGGTGAGAGACGTGTGAAGGACATAGGAGGATCTGGGAACATCAGCTGGGTTCCAGCCTGCAAGGGCTCCCTGACACACCTGAAGCAGCAGAAAACCATCCATCCCTTCTGCTACTTTTCACTCCTGCTCCCTCACCCTCTAGTCCTGAATCACCCATTCTCACCTATTAATTACCTTACCTCAAGCTCCAGACACACTGTTACAGACAGGGAATTAGAGACAGGCCCATTCATGTTCGCTAGGCAACTGAGGACAGAGCTTCTATTTGAAATGTACAGATGTGATGGGCTTTCCCTTCTTCAATCCCCTCCTCCATGATCTTTTATCTCATTAGCATAGATACATTTCTAGAACAAGGCCTAGAAACCACTCACTGACCAGATCTGAATTCCTCAGTAAGAAGCTCCCCAGTATGGTCCCTTTCTCCAGCATCTACCCTAGTTTATCCCACTGCCTTTTGGGGGTGATCATGTGAGCTGCACTACAGGAGAGAGCAATGATCAGGACAATACTACAGCATTCTAGAATCTTCTTCCCTGTGACATCGCCTGCACTGGCACGCAGCAGATGCCCTTTAGTATTTACTGTAAGAAGGGAAGGCTTTGCCCTGTTCTACAGAGACAGCTCATCATCCTTCCTCAACTAAGCAGCTGGTCAAGGCGATCTGCAAGAAAGGTGGTTTTGTGCAGATAAAGCTCCTGGAGGCAGTGCAGCTGTAGAAACTGAGAGATGAACTGAGTCATAAAGGGTGCCTCTCTCTCTGGCTCATAACCTTAAGGGTGACTGAAGTGCCAGAAATGGAGTTTGCGAAGACTACTCATCTGGGCAAGATTTCCCAGCTCAAAATACGTGCTAAAGTCACCAACCATTTCCACTTCTGGGATACAGTCCAGGTCCACAGTTTCCAACACCTCTCTGAGAATGAGGATGGGAAACTCAGAAGTCTTCAGATTTCTACAGCACAAGTGTATTAGTCCTTTCCTCTGCTTGACCTAATGGAGAGGGTAAGTAAGGCAGACATCCCTCATAGTGCCCCAGTAGCAAATGTCCATCACCACCTTCAAGGGCTGCTGCCTTCCCATCCTTTGACAGTCCCCCACTGTTTTCCTCTTGCTTCCAGCCTTTTTGAAAAGGTAAAAAGACCATATCTTCCAGAAGTTGTCATCAACATTTTGTAAATTCAGCACTTAAGTTTGTACCTCCTATGGGGAAAACAGTGGAGAGGCTCTTGATTTAGACAAAGTTGCATCTCCCACCCGAGCTTTGACTCCACATCCCGAACACCAGGTGCTCCCATCCTCCCCTCTGCTCCCTCTCTGACTGTTCTCCACTCCCTTTCCCTGTGGGCCATGCCCAGTTCCCACTTCCAGTACCATTACCATCCACTGGGAAGAGGCAGGTTCCTGTTTTCTCAGGGGTCACCACATACTAAGAAGTCTTCTTCCTGGAGATTTTTTCCAGAGACTGGTCAGCAATGTCACTACTCTGGCAAAGGGGAAAATCTTTAACTTTTTTCTAATTTTGCTCTGTACTAAATGGCCACAAAGCTATAGTTCTGCCCCTGCTGGCACCAGGACAAGTATCTCTAAAGACCAAAGAAGGGAAAGATGATCGCTAGCCAATTAGTCTTCATTCATTGCTGCACTAACTTCCAGAACCACTGAAAAGTGGTCCTGCTCCGCACTTTGAGGACAACGTACTGCTCATTTAAAGGCATAAAACAATGGCAATGGGAGTGTCGTGTGGCCCCACACAGTCTACATTTTCACATCTCAAAATTAACCTGGTTGGGAAAGACTAAAAGCACTCCATCAAAAAATTGCCTTTTTTAAAATATAAAAAATATTCTGAGACTTTGCCAAAGGCTTTTATCAGTGTAAGGAGGTTTTTGACAGATTCTCTTGGGTTTTCAAGGTACACAACTATATCATCTGCAAAGAGAGATAATTTGACTTCCTCTTTTCCTATTTGAATACCCCTGATTGTCTTCTATTCTCTGATTGCTTGAGCCAGGACTTCCAATACTATGTTGAACAGGAGGGGTGAGAGTGGACATCCTTGTCTTGTTCCAGTTTTCAGTAAATATCAACCTCCCATATGACCCCGCAATCCCCCTACTGGGAATATATCCTGAAGAACTCAAATCACTCTATAAAAAAAATACCTGCACATATACGTTTATCGCAGCATTGTTCACAATAGCAAGAACCTGGAAGCAACCATGCTGCCCATCAAAAGAGGACTGGATTAAAAAAA
>NW_007055673.1:0-1039 GCF_000164805.1 Carlito syrichta | reverse complement strand
GACTGGTCTGCATCGCTATACCCTTTAAAGTTCCTTTACTGGACTTTGGGCTATACATCCGATTTAACTTCTTATCAGTACTTGGGTATTTCAGGCCTACAATTTCCCCTTTATTGAGGATGGGGTGAAGCTCTGTCGGCAGAACTGATGAGGATCCTAGGAGTGGTCTAGCTCAGTTGATGCTTCTGATTGCCAGTTGTGCATTTAACTGAGGAAAGTTGAGGTTCTCGGGGTAGATGAAATATTCAGCCATAGACTGCACCATAAGAAGACTCACAACCCCCAGGCCAAGGATCTCCAGTGAGGCACCCTGGTTTCAAAACCACAGTAAAGCTCCCTTAAAGCTAGGAGTGTTGCCATGCTTGGATCTATTCGATCTTAGCAAGGGCTGAACTATGGGAAGAGGAAAAACATGACATGTGGCAGGCAGAGATGAAATAGGCTCGTTTCCAGCAGCATCATGAGTGGAGGGCTTAGAAAAGTAGTCGTACCCGAGGATTATTTAATAATTAAAAGCAAGCAAATCAAAGGCTCTCCAGGAGCTCAGTAACGACTTCTAATAATGGAACTAAAAGTAGGATTACGCAGGCTTCTTAGAAATATGTTCGCTATCTGAATATCAAGGAGTTTCTCATCTGGTGTCGCGCTCCAAGCCGCCTTCTCCTGTACGAGGTGAATGAGATCCAGGAGAGCCTTCGCCCCCATCCTGCCGCGTGACATTTCTGTCTAACGACTGCATCTTCGGGCCAGAGGACATGAAAAAAGGGAAAGGAAACCTGACCTGCGATTTCCTGGAAGGAACAAAGAGACGGTTAAGCCATAAAGTTAAACTACACCCCAGCTATCTAAATGAGCAGTCCATGGGTATCTTTGATGACAGCCCCACAGACTGGTGCCAAAGGACGCTGGAACAGGAGTGGGAGTTGGGTGGGCGGGCCGTAGGGAATGCTGTCTCCCGGGTCATTAAAAATGGGAGTTTCCCTGCCACTTTTAGGAAGGGTCATTTTAGATTCTGAGGACAAGTTAGAAAGTGAATTCG
>NW_007055672.1:0-1045 GCF_000164805.1 Carlito syrichta | reverse complement strand
GGGGGAGCATGACCTGGCCAGGGAAGAAAAGAAACAGCAGGTGATCTTCTGAAGCCACAAACTATGATAAAAAAGTCAAAAGAAGAGAAGAAAGAGGAAAGGGTATTAGTATTTTCCTGGTGCCTCCTATAACAGGTATAGGAATTGCAATACCTGTTCTTAAAACTCAACAGCCAAACACTTACATATTTGTTTTATAACTTGCTATCTTTGACTCCATTATGCGTAGTACTGTTGACGCCAAAAAATAAGGTCCAGTTTGTGACATACATCATTTAATCCTCTCAGCAACTCATTTAAGTTAGTATTAATACTTCCATTTTACAGGTAAGGAAACTGAATCATTTGAGGACATTAGGTAACTTATCCAGAAGCATACAGTTAGTAGTAAAGTTAAGTGCAGATCATTCTAGCGCCAAGTCTGTGCTCTTTATAACGCACCCAACAAACTCCCATATGGAAAAGCTACAGTGAATAAGACTTTTCATTTAATGATGAATAATGGCTAGAAGCTTTAAAAGAAACTCTTTTCTGGTATGTAAAGCATTAGAATTCAGTAATCAATAACATCTCATCAAATCTAACAACTCTAGTCTTTCACTGAGGAAACCCAGGCTTCTGGGGATAAGGCTGCAGATCCCAAAGTAATTTGCCTCTAAAAGGAAATCATCTATTACCTTGCCTTAAATAATGCAGGATTCAATTATTACTTCCTGCTAGAGTGACTGTTTAAGCATAAGGCATTAAAAAGTTTTCTCCTGTTATTTATTGCCTAATACACTACTTGTCTGGAAGTGATGGATAAATATTTGAAGGGAAAGATGCATCATTCTGGCTACTCCATGAAATTCAAGATGGATAAAAGTCAATGTTTCAGGCTCATCTATTTTTAGCTTTCTTCCTATAATAAGGTAAAAGCGAGCTTTAAGTGTTTTAAAAGACACATCTACTAAAAGACAAATCTGGCTTTATCAGCTTCTGTATAATTTTTAATTTTGTTTTTTTTTTGAGTTGGAGTCTCACTCTGTCGCCCAGACTGGAGTGC
>NW_007055671.1:0-1055 GCF_000164805.1 Carlito syrichta | reverse complement strand
GCAGACAAAACGACAACAACAAAACACACACACACACACACACACACACACACACCAGGCATAAAACAATGGTTCTTTGCAACAATGTACCAGATAGGACTGTTCATTCTCCAGTGTCCTTATTACAAAATCCCAGCTCCATGTACTTGTTTTGTTAACTTTTACTCTTATTTTTGCAGAATTATCCTGGGATCTTCAGTCCCCATGCAGGATTGCAGGATGTTGGGGCTACATGACTCTGTATTGAGCAAGGAAACAGGAAACCCTTCCTAACTACTCCACCCAGCATCCCACCCAGGACACACACTCTCTACCTAATCATGGGGGATAAAAAAGGATTTAGAAGAAACAGAGAAAGAGTTATTTCTTTTTATTTTCCTAGGATCATGCAGATAAATTAGTTTATATAAAACAATGAAGAAATCCAAGCTATGCTAAGAGTAGGGGACACAAGTAACTGACATCCTCATTAATGTTACATTTATATTTTCTCCAAAGTGGTAGTAAAATTCAAGGTAAAGATGAACAATATGCAATATCCCAGGAGATATGCGAAAGAGAATCTGAAAGAACAGAACAGTTATCTATAGGTTGTAGGAAAAATACTATATTTATTGGAAAGTACTTAGTATTGCTTTAAAAATAAGATAATGCCATTTCTTCATTGTTTCAGAACTGAATTCTATTCCAGCCTCCCTCCCAAACATGTACTGTTTCTTAAGCAATCTTTGGATCATCAGGACTTACTTGATGATGCTCTCCGGAATGTGGATGCAATTCATTGGGATCAGCTCACTGAGTTCTGATAAGCTACTGACATATTTAATTTTACTGCTGAATTTTGAACTAGAAAATGGAAAAAATACAGGATTAGTCACTACTTCATCCCTTGTAAGACCATTGCCTTTTCTTGAAAATCCTGACATGCTTAACACCTTGCCCCAGAACTCTTACTAAGAAAAAAGACTAATGTTATTTGAGTATTACTATGTTCCAGACACAGATTTGTTGCTAATGTTTTTAATTTATTTTTAAAATTAACAAATAAAAACAGT
>NW_007055670.1:0-1056 GCF_000164805.1 Carlito syrichta | reverse complement strand
TTTTAAAAAGTTTGTGAATATATTCTCAAATACTTAACAGTCCGCCAGTGTTGGAGGTTTATGTTATTATTTTGCTGTAACTAACCTTGTGACTAACCTTATTTAATATTTTTCTCATTTTTATTTTCTTTTTATTATAAATGTATAGAAGTTTGATTACTAAGCTAATAGATATACACATTTTTAAGACTTGGTACACACTACCATGTTGGTGTCTAGAACTGAGCCTTCATTTAATTTTTACTTCTTCCTTTCTCTTTTCCATATAGTCCTTCCATGTGACTATTGGGTCCAAAAGTCCCAATGTATGCTATGATACAACCTTTTCATAGCACTGAACATTCAGTTTCATCTTGAGAAATAAGCAACAATAAGATGATCAACTTCTCATTGGCAATTGGTTGGTTCTTTTTTTCCCCCTTTTTTCTGACATGTGAAGTCTAGTCCTTGAGGTTTTTGTTTTTTGTTAAGTTTGGGTTTTGTTCTGATTCTTAACTATCTCACTGGAAAAGATGTTAAAATACCTTTTTAGTATGATACTTGTTACCTTTCCATATCCATGAATGGAAATTATCTTGCAAATTCATGGTGTCTCTGGAATTCATAATGTAAAAGAATCAGTTTTGAGGAGGTAATATATTAGTATGTTTTTAGTTGATTAATCCAATCTTAAGATGCTAAGTTGTTAAGCAGTTCTTAAGCGGCTTATTGTACTTTATTCTACATTCTCTAATAAAGTCAAGACTGATTGTTGGAAGGACCTGGACTCCCCCTTCCCTACATGTCAGCTGAGGGAGAGAGGTCTCTGAACAGGAAGGAAGACAAGCTGTGTTTATATTCCCTAGTTGTGAGCCAGCAGTTGCTCTAGGAGAATATCCCCATTTTACAGATGGGGAAGCTCTTTATTGAAACTCAATAAAGTTAAGAACTTTATTAGGGGGTCAGATCACAAGTGTTCCACTTTACAAGCTATGCCCAGGGATGCATAGCTTATAAAGCGGAACACTTGTGATATGACCCCTGAACTTTTCCATATTATTTTCATTGTGCTTTTCT
>NW_007055669.1:0-1061 GCF_000164805.1 Carlito syrichta | reverse complement strand
GCTCCCTTTGCAGTGTTTCCTGTATCTGTGAGCATCACCACTGTCCAACCAAGTACCCAAGCCAGAAATTTGCTTGTTGTTCTTCATCCTTCCCTTTTACTGACCCCTGTATCCAGTCACCAAGGTTCCTCACTCTTGCTGCTTCAGTGCCTCTCAAATCTGCCCACCTTTCACCATCCTGCTTATTGCTCAGTCCCAGCCCTTATTACCTGCCATGGGATTACTTTAACAACTTAGGTTGTGATTAGTTCCCCTGAATCTAGTGTTGCCCTTTTCAATTCATTCTTTCATCAGCAACAAGAAGAACTTTTTAGATATCCTTTAGAAAACCTTCCTTGTGGTCTCTGTGTTCTCTAAGCCTCCCAAATTTGCCTCTCACAGCACTTTTCACACCGTATAGTCATCATCTGTTTCCTTGACATTGAGTGTATTCATTTTCAAATCCTAGCAATCTAGTACAGTGCCTAGAACATTTTAAGTACCTATTGAGTGTATGAATTGATTATAGTGGCCTCATTAGAAAGTCTGTTGGTTAATTGTGTTTGTTTTACCTTACAGATGCACATGTTTATTGCTCGCTACTGTGACCTATTAAACGTGGACATCTCTTGTGATGGGTGTGATGAGATTGCCCCCTGGCATCGCTACCGGTGTCTGCAGTGCAGTGACATGGATCTCTGCAAAACTTGCTTCCTAGGTAGATTTCATGAACTGAGTATGCCATATCAAAAGTAATAACTGTTTCTACTTTCTATGATCTTGACATTTTAAAAAAACTTTTATTGTACTAGATAAAAATACTCCTCAGAGGTATTCTCTGACTTGTTGACAAACATGAACGTCACCTCCCCAACTAAATGAAAAACTCCACAATTCAGACATCCTTCCATCTTCCATCATGCTGTGTATGGGCCCTTAATAAGCACTCAGGACGAAGGAATGTACATGCAGTAGACTTTCCAGGAAGTAGTTTTTGTTTCTGGATCATGCAGTGTTTACAAATAGTGAAATACACACACACACACACACACACACACACACACACGCAATACATTTGATTT
>NW_007055668.1:0-1116 GCF_000164805.1 Carlito syrichta | reverse complement strand
TTGTATCTGTTTATATGTATTAACCTGCTACTGCTATTTAAACCACCCTGAAGTTTATATATCATATAAATGAGTCATTCACTACAAAATACTTATTACAAGACAAAATCCTTTATGAGGATAAGAAAAATTTTATAAGCATTTGACCCTTCTGCATTATTTTAAACTTATTAAAATGCCCCCCCTCCAAAAGGGTTCTGTATATCAGGCTCATATTCTGCCCAAGACACTATCTTAGGTACTGAAAGTACAGTGAAAAATAAAACACACAGGAACCCCTGCCTTCACAAAACTTATATTTTATTGGGGATGGAGAGGATTGGAGACACAGAAGAAGCAAACCACTACTTAAAATACATGACAAGTCAAATTTTGCTAGGTGCTGTGGAGAGGAAAAAATTTAAAAAAATATTTTCAAGACTGAGCCCTTCTCTGATTGTTGGATTACCCACTGCTTTGGATGGTTTGTGTCACTTCAATCTCCATGGACATGAGTAAGGAGATGGTTTTAGACACATACTTCCTTAAGAACGAGGCGATACTTGGGGGTGAAACTCAGGAATGAATAACCTTGTAGTGTCTATCTGCCTCTCTTCTCTAGGGCTGTGGATAAAGAAGGGAGCATGGTGGGGAAAAAAAACAACAACAAAGGGCACTAGACAGTGGGGAAGGACCTGCAGTCACAAGACCTCCTTACCCAGCCCACCAAGAGTGTCACTGCGGATTAATTGGTAACTCTTTTTGAATGCAAACAACCCCTGACAAGATTAAGCATTGGCTTTGGAGTCTAATATACCTGGGCTTGAATTCTGGCTCTGTCATTTCCTATTCATGTGACCTTGGGAGAGTAGCTATTATTTATCCATTGATTTTTACAGAGACCTACACCTTCAATACAGTGGAAAAATACCTGCTGGTGGTGACTAACTGCAAATAGTATTTCTCTCGCTCAACTATGCATTATCTTAAAAATACCAATACCCATTTCTCCTTTTCCAATCTCTCTGTCACATACACACACATATACACAAACACACACACACACACACACACACACACACACACACACTTCCTAGTTTTGTATCTGTAGCTACCCTTAAATAATGGCAGTTGCAC
>NW_007055667.1:8013-26947 GCF_000164805.1 Carlito syrichta | reverse complement strand
ACTGCAGGCGGCCTGCGCCCCCCTGGGAGTGGGGTGGGGACCAGGATGTGGCAGACCGCGGGCTGAGCTGCCGCCCACCCCAACCCCTCTCAGACTCGGAAATCTCCCATGGCACTTAGGGGGAAAAGCAAAACTATTCTTTAAAGCCCCTAAACTATCCGCTTCTGTTGTCACTCTTTTATTGGTTTTTAATTCTCCGGGATTACCGAACAACAGGAGTAATTAATACTAAACCTTCCTCACTGTATATGCTAATGGCAGGAGCCATAAAAATTAATTTGCAAACATGTCATTACACAATAGCTGTACAGGCAATAAACCTGTAATTATGGGCCAATCGCAGGCAGGGTACAGAGGGAGGGGTGCTCCCCCAATCTGCCGGCTGCCCCCCTTCCCCTGCTACGGCGGGGAGGAGGGTGGCAGGAAGGAGCGGCCTTCCGGGATCCACCTGCGAGGCTGGGACGGGCCTGCCGTCCCCGTCGGCCTGGCCTGCACGCCAGACCCCTGGAGACAGCCGTCCTGGTCCCACTGAGGGAAACAGGCAGGGGAGGCCGGCCGGGCCTGGGAGAGCTCCCCCGGCCGCTGCCGACGGGCAGGAGGGAGAGACTGGGGGTGAGGCTGGTCTGCACTCCCTCGCTGAGGCAGACATCTCCCCGGCAGGTATCTGAAGGCCTGCGTGGAATGGGCTCCCACGCTGGGCCAAGCCTCATGGCTTCGAGCCACCCCCTTGGGAACGAGGCAGCTGGGAGATGCTGGTGCTCGCTGAGCCTCCTTGCGCCCTGGGTCTGGATGGCTCGAAGTAGGGTAGTGGCATTTCCTGGTGACAAGGACCTTTGTCGGGGAGGAACATGGGAGATCCGCCGCGAGAGGGGAGCCCTGCCGCAGCCGCCAACCCATGCCAGGCGGTTGGGATGTACAAAGCCATCCCGCCACGCCGCAGCCCGCCTCCCACAGCCTCTGTCAATGGCCCGGTTGTTTGCCATAACGTGGCTGGATGGGGCGGCTGGGCGGCCGTCCCCTGCCCGCTGGCCCTCATGGCTTGGCCGTGGCTTCGGGAGCCGTCACTACAACCATTCATTCCCAGGAGAGCCATCCCCCCTCCGCGGCGTCTACGGCCTGGCTGGGGTGGGCAAGGCCTCCGGGCTAGGCCGCACCTAGACAGGCCGCCAGGTGCCCGGGTGCGGAGGGCAGCGTCCTGCCCGACTCCTCTCAGGGGGAGTCTGTCCAGGAAAGGCTGTCTCTCTGTCTCTCTCCACCCCCTCTCCCCAAGGGCCCCCTCTCGCTCTCCGTCCCTCGGCCCACGTCTGGAAGAGAGGCAGGACACAGGGCAGGCAGGACCCCCAGACCTGAGCCTCCAGGCAGCCCTTCCTAAAAGCTGGGGACACCCACCACAGGGTATGCCTACCTGAGAGACCCCTGCCCATGCTGCCAGCCAGCTCGTGGTCAGAGCAAAGCGTGGGGCCCGACAGCTCAGGGCCGAGTTCTGGGCATCTCTCCATGGGAAAAAGCTGGGGCTGGCAGTAGCCAGTGGGAGGGGGCTTTCTGCAGACGCAGGGCGCCCCTCCCAGCCCCCCGCCAGCTGCACCTTCAAAATGGAGGGGCCCTGGACTCCCTCTAGCCGGGCTGCCGTTCCCAGAGGGCCAAGAGAGTCAGCTGGACGCAATAAAAATAGCCTCCCGGCACGTGCTGGGAAGAGGCTGCAGACTGGGGTCTGGAGTGCATGCGGGGCGCCCGGGCGGGCTGTGCCCACTGGCATCTGGCAGCCTCCCAGGCCCGGCCACAGCCCCCTTCTGGAGTGGGGTGCTGCTCCCCACAGACTCCAGGAAGTGGGGGCGGAGGGCCAGGCGGCTAACCCAGCATGCCCTGTCCGTCCTCAGGCGGGCAGCCTCCATTTCCCTCTCTCAAATAATAACGCCAGCAGATGCCTCCTGAGAGCCCGGGCTCTGCCAGCTGCTGTCCTGGCACTTTTCACGGAGAAGTCACTGGATCCTCGTGACACCAGCTCCGTTTTCTAGATGGGGCACAGAGAGGACAAGCACCGTGCCCAAGGACACACAGCCAGCAGGTGGCAGGGCTGGGGGTTGGACCCTGGCTGGCTCCCAGCGCCATGTGCGTAACCAGCAGGCGACAGAACGCGAAGGTCTGGAGTCAGACAGACTTCAAATTCCACCTGGGCCCCACCCCTGGGTGCCCTCGGGCGGCGCCGTAAACATATGCAGTTTGACCCTCGGTTTCCTCCCCTGGAAAATGGGCGACTCGTCCTGCAATCCTGTGAGCAGAGCTGTGACTGCCCGGCGTGTTGGACAGGAGTGACGACAGCAGCTCCCGCCAGCAGCCTCCATGTCCCCAGACTCCCTGCTACGTGCTCTCCTAGGGGCGTCCTCCTATCCCTCCAGCCCCGCCCTCCCACGAGGCAGACGCTACTGTGACCGTCACCCTGTCTTGCACAGGAGGACAAGGAGGCCCAGAGAAGTGAAGTCACTCACCCAAGGGCACAGGGGGAGGGGACACGCCTGGTCTCTCCTTCAGTCCCGCGGGGACTGGACTGTTTGCAAATGCTCCCAGCCTCACGATCAGCCAGTCTGAGGTCGGAAGAGAAACGGGAACCCTATCTGGTCACACCACACTGTGACATCTGCGTTCCCAGGGTCTGCTGCCACTTCTGTGTGGTTAGTTTTGATCTGTCACCCCCAGGGGCTGCAGGCATGCCCCACCCAGGGTGTGCTGGCCCGACTGAGGGCGTCTAGCCAGGTGCCCAGGGCCTGGGCCCCCTCCAGCTGCCCCTGGGTGTGGGACCTATGGACGTGACCTTGGTTGGAGAAAGAGTGTGCAGAGGCCAGGACGAATCTCCAGATGAGACCATCCTCCAGATGATAAGTTCTGACGAAGAGAGGGACAGTCTGCACCCCGATTCGTCACAGCACTATTCCCAACGGCCAGAATGTGGCGTCAGCCTAAGCCCCCAGCAATGGACTGATGGATAAAGGGAATGTGGTGGCCGGGTGCAATGACTCACGACTGTCATCCCGGTACTTCGGGAGGCTGAGGTGGGAGATGCCCTTAAGCCCAGGAGTTTGAGACCACCCTGGGCAACTCAGCGAGACCTCGTCTCCACAACAAAATTAGGTGGGCATGGCAGCGCGTGCCTGTAGTCCCAGCTACTTGGGAGGCCGAGGCTGGAGGATCGCCTGAGCCCAGGGGGTCGAGGCTGCAATGAGACGGGATCGCACCACTGCCCTCCAGCCTGGGCGGCAAAGTGAAACTCTGTCTCAAAAAAAAAAAAAAGGAAGGCCAGGCATGGTGGCTCACGCCTGTAATCCCAGCACTTTGAGAGGCAGAGGCGAAAGGATTGCCTGAGTCAAGACCAGCCAGGGCAACTTAGCGAGACCTCGTCTCTACAATAAATCAAAAAATTAGCTGGGTGTGGTGGCACGTGCCTGTGGTTCCAGCTACTGGGAAGGCTGAGGCAGAAGGATCGCCGGAGTCCAGCAGCTTGAGGCCGTGGTGGCCACTGCACTCCAGCCTGGGTGACAGAGTGAGACTTGGACTCGAAAAAAAAAGAAAAAACAATGTGGTCCATCCACACGGTGAAATACTATTTAGCCATAAAGAAGAAGGAAGCCTCGTTATGTGCAGCAACACAGATGGGTCCGGAAGTCATCGTGTCAAGCGAAAGAAGCCAGGCGTGGAGGACAAACACCGTGCATTCTCACTCCCACATGGAAGCTTCAGAAGGGGTCCCAGGGAGACAGGAAGTGGGCTGGTGGGTGCCAGAGGCCAAGGGAGGGGTGCAAAGAGAAGCTGGTTGATGGGTCCAAATATACAGTGACAGAGAAGAAGTAACAGCTAGCCTTGGACAGAGCAGTAGGGGACCACGTTTCACAATAATCTGTCGTGTAATCTGTCGTGTATGTCAACATACCTGGGAGACAAGAATCCGATACTTCTCGAGTAAAGAAAAGAGAAACACTGAAGGTGACCGATACCCCGAGTAAACTGATTTGGGCTGTACGAATTATGTGAATCTTAAATGATCGCGGTACGCCCTCAACATTTTTAAAAAGCGGAACAGATGAAAGACACACAGGAGGGATGGCCGTGTGAAGATGGGGGTGGAAGCTGGAGTGAGGTGGTCACAGGCCGAGGGATGCCTGGGTCCCCCAGGCGCGGGAAGTGGGAGGAAGGAGCCTCCCCCGGGCGGCTCTAGAGGGAGGGAGAGCCTGCCGATGTCTCGGTGTCAGACTCCTGTCTGTGTGCTGCCATGTTACTGCAGCCACAAGGAGACTAATACATCCTGTCACTTCTGCAAAATGCCTTCTATCCTGCCAGCCTGGGATGCCCTGGGCGTCCTCCGAGGTGGAGGCCACAGGCCTCGGGCCCTCGGGGTCACGCCCCCTCCCCTTCAGGCGTCACAAGGGCTCAAATGGAGGCAGACCATCCGGAGGCTTTGCACACGGGTGGGGTGAGGCTGTGTCCTCCGTGGAGCTAAAGCCAACCTCCCAGGACGAGGGCCTTCCCAGTGACCTGCCCACCCTCTCCTGTCACCGCCCCCAGCACACATCTGCCAGCTGGGGTCTGGGAGAGGCCCGGCCCAGGCAGTCATTGGCTGTGGCCGTCTGTCTGCCCTGGCGGGGGCCGGTCAGCCATCCCAAGGGTCAGCCTGTACCCTGACAGCTCTGCGGGCCTCGTGGTGGCCGGCCTTTCACCAAACGCTGCCCTTCCCTGGGTGCAGCTATGGGGGGCCAGGCGACCCCACCGGGCCAGGAAAACACGACGGGCCCAAAACACCTCCCGGGTGAGGCCCCGTTTTCTCTCTTGGGGTCTCACGATGGTGTCTGTTCCCAGGATGGCCTTGAATGCAGGGACTCGCTTAAGACAGTGACTCCTCCAGTGGTCCAGACATCACACACAGCAAAGGCCCCGTCCCGGCCTCACCAGCTGGGTGTCACGAAGGCGTCTTGGAGACAGGAAATGGGCCGGTGGGTGCCAGAGGCCGGGGGAGGGGAGAGGGCAAAGAGAAGTTGATTGATGGGTGCGCGCCCAGAAAGAAATCTCTCCCGGGCACCTGCTGTGGTGAGAGCCACCTGACGTCCAGCCTCTTGGTTACGAGGCCCGTGTTGGCCTTGCCCTGTGCTAGATGCTTTAAGGACATTTTCTTGTTTCATCTTCACGCACCAAAAGAAGTCTGTTATTATCCCCATTTTTCAGATGAGGAAACTGAAGCCCAGAAAAGTCAAGTGACTTGTCCAAGGTCGCTCAGCCTGAAGGGGAAAATGCTCGGATTAGAGCCCAGAAAAGTCTGACTTTTGGACTCTGCCCTTTTTTTTTTTGTTTTTGAATCGCGGTCTCGCTCTGTCGCCCCGGCTGGAGTGCCGTGGCACCATCACGGCTCGCTGCCGCCTCGACCTCCTGGGCTCAGGCAATCCTTCTGCCTCAGCCTCCCGAGCATCTGGGACTACAGGTGTGCACCACCATCCCTGACTGATTTTTTTGACTTTTTTTGTAGAGCTGAGGTCTCACTATGTTGCCTGGCTGGTCTTGAACTGCTGGTCTCAAGTGATCCTCCCACCTCAGCTTCCCAAAGCGCTGGGGCTACCAGTGGGAGCCACCGCACCCGGCCGGGAACTTTTTAAAACAATGGTTTTACAAGGTAGAGGTAGCGATAGGACGAGGCTTCCTTCCGACAGGCCACAGGGATGCCAGAGAAATCAGTGGCCACGCTCGGGACGGCTGGCCACGCAGCTCGTCCCTGAAGGACTCTCTGCTGTAACGCCTCCTGGGATGTGGCAGCCACTCTGGGGGGAAGTCCGTCCACAAGCCCAGACGGCTCCGCCTGCCGACGCTGCGTCACACGAAGCCAACACGGGCCTGCCCGGGGGAGGGGGTCTCCCGGGGAGATCGGGCGGTCCCCGGATGGGTGGCCAGAGGACACACTGGCCTCACGTCCTGCTCTGGCCGCCGTCCTGTCCTGCCGCCGGGGGCAAACCCACAGGGTTCTCCTCCCCCGCCGGGCGAGAGGCTTCGAGGCCAGCCCTCCCGCTGTCCACCGTGGGCCGCGTGGGCAGTGCTGTGGGGCTGTGATGGCCGTTTCGAGGCGATGAGCGGGTCTCCCTGTCCGCCCTGGTGTGGCCCTCTGGCCAGAAGACACTCTGCCGAAAGGTGGAGTGTCCGACCCGCTGGGCTCCGGCGATCCTTCCACCTCAGCCTGTCGAGTAGCTGGAACTACAGCTGCGTGCCACCATGCCCGGCTAATTTTTTGATTTTGTTGTAGAGATGAGGTCTGGCCAGGTGGTCCAGGCTGGTCTTGAACCTGTGGGCTCAGGCAATCTTCTCACCTCGGTCTCCAAAGTACTGGGATTATAGGTGTGAGCCACCACACCCGACCCCAAGGATTATTTTTTTTTAATTAGCCAGGCATAGTGGTGCGTGCTTGTAGTCCCAGCTACTCAGGAGGCTGAGGTGGGAGGATCGCCTGAGCCCAGGAGGTCGAGGCTGTGGTGAGCCCTGATCATGCCATTGTACTCCAGCCTGGGCGACAGAGCAAGAACCTGTCTAAAAAAAAATCCAGCCAGCATGTCGAGTGCCTTGAGTTTAGACCTAGCTCTGTCATAGCCGTGAGCAAACAGCCGCCCTCTCCTGGCCCCAGTTTTGCCATACAAAATATTAGGAGGGGCCAGGTGCAGTGGCTCGCGCCTGTAATCCCCGCACTTTGGGAGGCCGAGCCGGGAGGATCACTTGAGTCCAGGAGTGTGAGACCAGCCTGGGCAACACAGAGAGACCTCATCTCTACAAAAGATTTTTTTTAAAAATTAGCCAGGCGTGGTGGTGTGTGCCTGTCATTCCAGCATTTTGGGAGGCTGAGGTGGGAGGATCACTGGAGCCCAGAAATCTGAGGCTGCAGTGAGTTGTGATGCACCGCTGCACTCCAGCCTCGGTGACAGAGAGAGACCCTGACTCCCAAAAAAAGGAACTTAGAGGGTGCCCCGTCCTCCAGCCATCGCTCTCCGAGTCTCTAATGCTGCTTAGAATCAGTGGCTGCAAAGTGAGGCTGCGCTGGTGACCCACTCAGGTGGATGGAAGCAGAGGGGAAGAGACCTGGGGAGCCCCAGCAGTGCGCACGCAGAAAGCAGCAGGGGAGGACAGGGGGTGGGGGTGACCCTGGGGCCTCTGGCCTTTCTCCCCAACCTGCACAACACCCGCTCTGAAAAAAGTAGCTGCTATCAGTCACTTACACTCTAGCATGATTTGCCCACCGCCACTCTCCGTACAGGCTCAAGGCTGTGGTCCTGACGGGTGCCATCTCTGGGAAAGGCGGGACATAGGAGCCGTGTGGCTCTCCCCGGAGCTGAAAACGGTTCAATTTCCTAACTTCCCCTGGTAAACTGGTGCCCACGCTACGACAGCTGCCACAGGGAGGGAGGAGCCCCCCGCCTGGGGCTGGCCTTGGGGCGTCACGTGGCATAGAGGTGTCACGGCAGAGAGCCAGGTGCTGCGTGGGCGAGTCCCCTCCCTGGGCTCCACGCCCGTCACCCAACACCGACTTGTGCCCAGCGGAAGGGAGCACCAGGGCCAGAGCCCTCCGCCCGGCGACCACACGGGAACCGGGTGTCCCAGGAGAGCCTTCCCGCGTCAGGCTGGGGCCTCCCTGGAGCTTCCTGGTCCAGCTCTGGGCCGGGAGGCGGGATGGCTTCCGGGGCAGCGAAGACACACCTGTTCTCTGGGCGGCTGCAGGGTGAGGATGGGGCGGAGGAGATGGGACCGGGGCCACCCTGCCCCTGCTGGCCTTCAGCCACCTCCTCTGTAGGGCGCCTGGACGAAGTGCTCCCCCAGGCCCTCCCGCACAGCGAGCCCATGATTAATAAAACTCAGACACGCCATCTGCTCGCTCTGACATTTAAGAAACAGACGGGCTTCCAGGAGAGGCTGCCCCGTGCCGCCTGCTTCCTCCCCTGCCTGCTGATCCGCGGCGGGTTCACACCCTCCCCGCAGCCCAGCCCTGACTCGAACATCCTGACACGCACACGCACACACAACACGCAGAGGCTCCCTCCTCCACGTGGAGGTCAAAACCGGAAGGGGCCGGGCTTGGTGGCTCAGCCTGTCATCCCAGCGCTGTGGGAGGCTGAGGTGAGTGGATTGCCTGAACCCATGGGTTCGAAACCCGCCTGGGCAACTTTGCGAGACCTCATCTCTACAATAAATAATAATTAAAAGCCAGGCTCGGTGGCTCAGCCTGTAATCCCGTGCCTTGGGAGGCTGAGGTGGGTGGATTGTCTGAGTCCATGGGTTTGAGACCCGCCCGGGCAACTTGGCGAGACCTCATCTTTACAATAAATCAAAAATCTGCCGGGCGTGGTAGCACGCGCCTATAGTTCCAGCTACTAGAAAGGCTGAGGCGGAAGAATTGCGGGATCCCAGCAGGTCGAGGCTGCGGTGGCCGGGAGCTGCCACTGCACTCCAGTCTGGGTGACAGAGTGAGACTCCAACTAAAAAAAAAAAAAAAAAAAAACCTAGAAGGGGGTCGCCCTCCTCCATTTATTTATGTATCTGTTTGTTTTGAGTGGGGATCCCCCAGCCTGAAGTACAGCAGCAAGATCACAGCTCACCGCAGCCTCGGCCTCCTGGGCTCCGGCGATCCTCCTGCCTCAGCCTCCCGAGTAGCTGGGACCACAGGCGTGCACTACCATGCCTGGCTAATTTTTAAAAACTTTTTGCAGGGATCAGTTCTCACCATGTCATCTCGGCTGGCTCTAACTCCTGGGCCATCCTCCTGCGTTGGCCTCCCAAAGTGCAGGGACCACAGGTGTGGGCCAGGATGCCCGGCTCAGGTGCGAATTCATTTATTCATTTTGAGTCACGGTCTCATTCTGTCGCCCAGGCTGGAGTGCAGTGGCATAAGCACAGCTCACTGCAGCCTCCAACTCTGGGCTCAAGGGATCCTCCTGCCTCAGCCTCCCTAGTAGCTGGCGTGTGCCACCACTTAGATAACGACAGCTCCCTCAGTGCCAAGACGGCTTCCCCACGCCTCCGGTGCCTTCCCGTGCTGGGGAGGAATGGCTGCTGTCCCCACTCGCAGATGGGGGCGTAAGCTGGAGCAGGTAAGGGTCGGCCCAAGGTCACTCGGAGCACAGGCAGTGAGGCTGGGGTGTGGCCTGAGGTGCGCCTGGAGCGTCCTGCACGTACACGACCCCCAGCTCTGTCCTCAGACGGCCTTCAGTCAACTTGCACGGCTGCCTCACCACTGCCCTGATCGCTGAAGAGCCGAGGTCTCGGGCCTGCCCTGCCTGCAGACACAGAAGCCAGCCCTGGGCGCTGTGCCCACGGCCCTGCCCAGCCCATGAGAAGGTAGTGGGGGCCGCTGTAGGCTGCGGGCTGGAGGGACTCCGCTCCCGGCTGCCTGGGCTCTGTCTCCACAGGGCCAGGCAGAGAAAGTCCCTGGGAAGCCCTGGCCCTGGGGGAAGGGCGTGTCCCTCCTGGGGACCCCAGCTGGCCAGCTCTCACAGCGCAGCCCGACTGCCAGCCTCCCTGGGTGCTTCCAGGCTCTTCCATGCTGCCCCTCCCTTCCTGGGCCTGCACCGGCTGCCTGCTCCGCCCTAATCGCTTGCCACTGTCCTGCCGAGTCTGTCCCTGGCCTTCCTCTCCAGCCTTGTCTTCTGTCCCCCCCCCCAGCCCTGCCACACCACCCTGCTCGGACAGGCAACCTGCAGGCCTCTCGCAGTGGCCGTAAAATCCACCCGAAAAGCCAGATAAGGCTGCACCCCCCAACTGCTGCTTTTTTCATCAGGGCACAGCGGCTCACACCTGTAATCCCCGCACTTGGAAGGCCGAGGCAGGAGGATCGCTCAAGCCCAGGAGTTGGAGACCTGGGAAACGTAGCAAGACTTCGTCTCTACCAAAATATGTAAACATCGGCCAGGTGCACAAACTCGGCACTTCCCGGTGGACGGTCAGCAGCAACAACAGCCGACAAAAGCAGGTCCGCGGCGGCTCCGAGGCGGGAGGGTGGTCGCACAAAACCCTGCCGACCCGGAGACAGAGCCAGGGGGTGGGCCTGAGGGTCTGCGGAGGAGAGGAGATCAAACACAGGAAGCCCCCACCCAGCACAAACCCGTAAGGCCTGGGACACTCCTTCTCCTAGGCATGGCCCAAGAGCAACGCCTGGCCACGTGGGGGCTTGGGAGCCGACTGATGACATGAGCCCGCGGGTTGGCGGTGACAGGGTGGTACCCAGCCCCCCTCACCGAGCAGACGGGGAGAGGGCATTTTTCACCCCGAGTCCCCTTCCCCACGAACGAACAAACAAGACACGGCCCAGAATGGCCGCCACCACTAGAAAACAACCTGAGGTGGAGCCACTTGCAGAAAGCGAATCCTTCAGGCCAAAACAAGCGCCCCCCGCCGCGATAATTCCCAGTTATCCGTTCTTATTACGGCGCGTGATCTTGGCTCTGGCGCCGGTGCCGGGGACGCTTTCTGCGGGGGCAATTTTGGTGCATGCAATTAGCTGAGCAGGCATCTTCTGTCCCCGCGAAAGCGCTCAATTGCAGGTGTAATTAGGCTCCCTCACCCTTGAAATCTTCAGAGGGCCACCCGCCTCACTCACTGCACCCACAATTAAGTGCTCGCGGGCATGTGGCTGAGCCGCAGCCGCGTGCGGGCTAATAGCGGGCACCGGCAGGTTGGCAGAAATAGCCGCGGCGCGGGAGCTCGCGGCCCCCGCCTGTTGTTCACGCGGCCCCGTCCAGCTGGGAATAATGAAGAAAGACAAACACACCAATTAGGTGCGGTCCACACATAAATAGACCGCACAGCGCCTTCATTAAGACGCCCGCAGGAGCGGCCAGGCTGCGGGGAGATGGGGCCAGGGAGGGTTGCCCGAGGGGGCTGGCCCTGGGGGCGCCCGGCCTCGGGAAGCGCCCGGGAGGGTGGATGCCACGGTGGCCAGGACGGCCCGAGCTGCGTAGAGTTGCGTCGGCCGCTCCGGCCTAGGGATACTGGTGGGGGTGGGGGTGGAGGGAACGTGGGGCCGGAGAAGGCCGACTGGGGGGGGGGCAGAGCCCCCTCCAGGGCAAGAGGGAGTTCCGGTCAGGAAAGGAGGCAGAGTCCGGAGACGGACAGCGAGGCCCAGCTGGCTCCTCTGTCCTCCTGGGAGTGGCTGGGCCTGGGGAGTGACACCGGCCCTCCCCGGGCCTCGAAGGCTGGACGTCCAGGACCCAGCCTGCCCCCTGGCCGGCCCCCTTGTCGCCTTCGCGGGGACCCCGGCCCTCATGGTGCTGCAACGAGAGCGAGGCTGCACGGCCCAGGAAGAGGACACGAGCGGCCGGGGGACGGCAGACAGTTTCCATCCCCAAGTCCCCCCTGCACACTTTGAAACTCCCTGCATGCAGCCGTGTTGCTTCTGAACAATGACCAGGCGCAGATGACAGTGGCACTGGCAGGCCGGAAGAAAAGCCCCCGCCCCCGCCGCACCCCCATGGAGACCGGCTTTTCAGTGGCTCAGCAGTCCCGGCCACAAGCAAAGGGCACAGGCGGCATGTGGAGCATTCGGAGCCCGTGGCGGGCGACCACGGCGCCCACGGCGGGGCCGGGCCGTGGTTCTAAGGGCCAGCGTGCCCTCCTGGTCCTGCACGCCTGGCGGGTGACCGGTGGAAGTCCTGCCCAGGGAGGGATGGGGCTCGGGGCTGCGTTCTGGCTCCAGCTGGCTTCCCGGCCGGCTCCTCTCCTGCTGCCCGCCCCCGCCAGCCTCCCTGCCTCAGGGCTTCTGCCCAGCCCTCCATGGCTCCCTCGGGGCACGCTCAGACATCCCCGCCCGAGGGTCTGTCCTGACTGCAACCCTCCACCCCTCCTGCCCGTGGGGTTTGCAGCGTTTCATCTCTGGATTGACTCCAGATGCGTGTCATCTTGTTTGACTTTCTGGGCCTCCTCACGGGGCCGGCTGGGCCACGCAGGGCGCCGGCACACAGGGATGGAGTAGGGAGGCTGGGCCTGGACCTAAAGCCACGGGGGCCGCGCCTGGGGAGGGGTGTGGCATGTGGTCTCCTTGAACCCCGCGGCTCTGGAAGCTTCCGAAGAGCGGAAGGTCCTCCCATGAGAGTCCCCGTGGCAGGGGCGTGCGAGCTGGGATGGAAACCTCGGCCAAGCCCGGCCCCGGCTCCCAGGCCCAGGCGTCCAGCAACCAAGGTGACCCGGGGCGGGCTGGCCAAGTCCTCCCCTGGCTGAGCCTCCGAGTTTGTAAAGCCGGGGTGGGCACCCCGGACCACGGAGTTCCTGGGAGCCGGGCCTGGCTGTCCTGTCCCATCCCCTCGTGAAGGCCAAGATCAGGAGCCTCGCTGACCCGTTGTCATGGGGACATGGAGCGGGGCTGCCGCTGCCCCGAGGTCACCCATGCCCCAATTCGAGGCCTGCGTCCTCTGTCCCCGGGCCAAATCTCCCAAAGTTGCTCGGGGGCCGCCAGGCGGACACTCTGGGCTAGCTCTCCTGCCCCTTCCCGACCGGGGCCTTCCTGGGCGAGCACAGGCCCAGCCGCTCTCTACCCCGGCCTGTCTCTGAGTCTGCCAGTGTGGGCCCCACACACAGGGACGCTGTCCTGTGCCAGCACCACAGGCTGGGCCTGAGTTCCTGAAGAATTCCTCGCTGTGACCGATGGTCTGTCCTGACAGCGGCCCGTCCACGGGCAGCGGCCAAGCCTGCCACGCGTGACCCCTCCTGGGGGTCCCTGGCACCCTGCCCTCCCTCAGTCCCCTTCCTGTTTCCCCGGGGTCACGTGTTGAACCAGCGAGGCAGCCGCCCCAGGCCAGGGCAGGCCCCTGGGGGGGACAGGAGCCGGCAGCCCAACGGGCCTGGGTTCACGCCCCCGACACGCAGGCTCCGGCCTCCAGGGTCAGTTCCTCCCAGCGCTGAGTATAGAGAAGGCGATCCTGCGACCCGGGCGGTGTAGGGCTCGGCCACCCCGCGGCCCACCAGGGGCGAAGAACGCCTCCTGGGTCCATGGGCCCTGCCTGTGTCCACACGGCAGGGGCTGTGGAGGCATGGGCCTGGGCGGTGCTGACCCCCTGGAGACCCTCGCCCCGCCGGGGACAGAGTCACGCCGGGCCGATGCCCTGGCTGCCCGGGGCCTCGGGGAAGGGCCGGCGTCTTCGCGCCTGCCCCTGCAGCTGGGCCCACGGCGAGTGAGGAAGAGAGAGCTGCCTCCTCCGTTCTCATGGGAGCTCTGGACGAAACCCCAGGCGAAACCGCCAGCGCTGTGGCCACTTCCTTAAAGGAGGCCGGCCAGGGAGGCCGCAGAGAACTCAGAGCTTCCTGGCCTTCAGCCATGGAAGACGTGCTGGCGACCTGGCCAGACCCCATGAATCCGAGGCGGCTGCCGGCCACCGTTCTCGGGGACAGTCTGCCTTGATGTCTCCTCTGAGTTCCCTTGTATCTTCCTCGGGGCCCTCTGGGTCTGTGTGGCCGCTGTCCCCTCTTGCAGCCTCTGAACTGAGGACTCGGTCCCTCACTGAGTCTCTCTTTGGATCTCAAAGTCCGGGCCTGGGGCGTGGTATGGAGCAGGCGCTCAATAATTGCTTGCCTGGTACACAACAACAGGTGCTCAGTGAATGCTGGTTAGGCGAGCTCGAAGCAGAGGCGGGGCTAGGCAGGCCTTTCGGGTCACGCCTGCAGGAAGTCAGAAAGCAGATCCTCTGGCCCTGTGACAACAGCTTTATCTCTGCAGGCAAAGCAGGGTGGCAGGGGTGGGAGCAGGAAAACATGGCTCCCGGGGCCCAGCCCGGCGGTTTTGCTCGGCCTCTCAGGCCTGGGGCGGGCGTCCTGCAGCTCCAGATAGCACAACCTGCCGAGGGGCCCACCCACTTCTCCTTTCACCCCCATCATCCCAACCACCGGCCTTCCTCTTATCAGCTGGCGGTCACACCCAGAGGGCGATGGCGGCTCTGCTTCTCTGTCTTCCTCCCCCGCGATAAGAGGCCAACCTTTACCCTCTGCGGCCTCCCTGCTGGCCCGGATCGCTTAGCTCCGTTACCCAAGCCCGGGGCCACGGCTTCATCTGATCCCACTGACCCCGTGGGCGGCCCGGGCCAGTGGACTAGGAAGGGCCGAGGCCCAGCGACGCTGGGAGAACGTGCCCCCACCCCGCCCGGCCCGGCCCCAAGGGGCAGGAGCCCCAGATGGGAACCAGGTCCCCGCCATGGCTGGGGAGGCGGCCCGCGCGTGACCGTGGCCGTGAGCAGGTGGCCATGAGCAGGTGGCTGCGGGACCCACGGCATCGAGGCCTCCTGCACTTGGCAGGCCTGTCTGGGTCTTCCCATCACCCAGAGCCCCCGGGGCAGGGCGGAGCCTCCCGTGTCTGCATCACAGCCCGAGGGGCAGGCAGCTTGGGCCGGCACACAGGCTGTCTGCTAAGAGCGTCCTGAGCCACTGGCTCTGGGGAGAGACGCGCCAGGAGGGGCCGCACACCCGCCCGAGGCCGCAGGCTGCATGCTGTGTCCTGTGACAGCCCCAGACGGCTGCCCGGGGTCTGCCCTGCAGCGGAGGGCGTACGGGCAAACTGCCGAGGGTCCGCCAAGCCATGCGACTGCAGGGGGACGTCACGGCTGGGGGGGTCACGATGGGGGAGGATACCGAGGCGTGGGGGACATCACAGAGGGGGAAAGCCTCTGGGGGGGCACGTCACAGTGTAGGGGCATCACAGATGCGGGCGTCGCCACGATTCCATCCCGCAAGCTCCCTGCGGGCAGAGTCCCCAGCACACGCCCACACGGGTGACCACCAGCTGCGCCGTGCACTGTCCACGGTGCCATCTGCGGTGCCCAGGGGAAACAGCCCCAGTACCACCTATGGGTGTCAGGAACAGGACCCAGCACACACGCAGCAGAAGGGCACCAGCCTCCAGAGGGAGGTCACTGTCGCCGCAGCCCCGTGGGCCACCATGAGGACGTTACGATGCCGAGTGGGAGGAGCCGGTTGCGGGGGAGACACGGGTCACTTTCCTGTTACGTGAGTGCCACCACAGTGCTTGGGTTTTCTGGTGTGTGTATGTGTTTGTTTTTTTTTAGTGGGAGTCTCTCTGTCACCTAGGCTGCAGTGCAGTGTCACGCTCAGGGTCACCCCAGCATCGACCTGCTGGTCGCCAGCGATCCTTCCACCTCAGCCTTCCAAAGAGCTGGAACTACAGGCGTGCGCCACCCAGCTAGTTTTTGCTTTATTGTAGAAACGAGGTCTTGCCAAGTTGCCCAGGCTGGTCTCGAACCTGCAGCCTCCGGCAATCCACACGCCTTGGTCTCCCAAAGGGCTGGGATGACAGGCTGAGCCACCGAGCCCAGCCTGGTTTTGTTTTTTAGTTCAGGGCCTTGCTGCTGCCCAGGCTGGAAGGCAGCGTCACGATCACGGCCACCCCAGCGTCGACCTGCTGGGCTCCGGCGATCCTTCTGCCTCAGCCTTCTGAGTAGCCGGAACTACAGGCGCACGCTACCACACCCAGCTAACTTTTTTAAATTGTAGAGATGAGGTCTCACCAAGTTGCCGGGGCTGGTCACGAACCCGCTGGCTCGGGCAATCCTCTCACCTCGGCCTTCTAAGGCGCTGGGCTGACAGGCTGAGCCACCGAGCCCAGCCGGCAGGAGGTTCTGTCGAGGCGATTGCCCACTTCATGACGGGTGATTTACGAGCACACCTGACCACGCCAACTTCATGACGGGTGATTTACGAACACACCTGACCACGCCATCCCGAGTATTCAGCAGTCTTTGGGCCGAAACACGGCATGACCCCTGTGCCCCACCCTCTCTTCACCCGATCTCACCCCAGGTGACTTTTTTTGTCTTCCCAGACGAAAAAAGTCCTTCAAAGGAATCGTTTTGCCGACGTGGAAGAGGTGAAACAAAAAGCCGGCAGAGGCCCTAAAAGACCTCAACACGGACAAGTTCAGAAACTGCTCTGAGCTGTGGGAAAAGCTTCTCGGCAGGTGTACGGCATCCCGCAGAGGACTTTGAAGGGGGCTGAAGTTTAGACATGGAAGAACAAACACACCATTTGTATAAATAAATTCCGGGAGTGTTGGTTCCCTCGCACTTGGACTACCCACCCCAACATCTGCGTATTTAAGTACGTGTTATCTTAATGAGCTACACCAAAGATCTCTTATCACACACAGGCAAAAAGGGAAGCATTTAAAGGATAAGGAAAATTCTGTTCCAGCACATTCTTCCAGAGCCCACTGGGCCGTGTCCAGGGCCTTGCCTGGCTCAGGGCTGTCCGCGGGCCCGGTCAATGCCCACGGCGGGACCAGTGGGGAGTGGGCCGGCTTGGGGGCGCAGGGGACACATTCTGGGGACACCGCGAGCCCTGCAGGTGATGACCCGCGAGCTCCCCGCGGACCACCGACCCCAGGGCTGCAACACAGCACTCGCAGAGAGAGCGGTCTGCTGCTGATCCCCCCAGACGGGCTGCCAGCGGCCCCTCCCTAAGCCTCCACGGTAAGAACAGACGTGGCCCCAGAACACAGGTGGGCAGCTGTGGCAGAAGGGTCCCATGACAGGCGGACCCCTGGGGGCTTGGCCTCTGCCACATCCAGGCCGGAAGGGGCGGTGGGTGCAGGGGCCACCCCAGACAACCGTGCACGCGGCCGGCTGGGCAGTCACTAGGGCGGAGGGTCACCCGGGGCGGCCAGGCTCATCTCGGCTCCTCCGTGCCTCAGTTTCTCCATTAAAAAGTGGAGATGGTGGCGATGATGATGGTCCCCTCGGTCCTCAAGGTCGCAAAGACTAAAACGCTAACAGCAAGCTGTGTTCAAGTACGCGTACGTGTGAGCGTCGGACGCAGCGGACACTGAGCACCAGCCCTGGAGCAAGCCCCCTCCTGGCGCCCGGCTGCTCTCCCCGCCCCCCCGCACCGGTCCTGCCTCCCCCTGGCTCCCTGGGTAATTCTGTGCTTCCTCTGACGACACGGGTGCAGGGAGGGGAAGCATAGAACCAGAGGAGTCTCTGGTCTCTGCAGCCCAAGTTCAAGTCCACGGTCGAGTTTGTGTTGATCTTTTTTTGAGTCGGGGTCCCACTCTGTTGCCCGGACTGGAGTGCAGTGGCACGATCACGGCTCACCGCCACCTCGACCTCAAGCGAGCCTCCCGCCTCAGCCTCCCAAAGTGCTGGGGCCATGGGCGCCACCACGCCTGGCCTGGGCCTGTGTTCATCTGAGGCTGTCCTTTTCCTGCCCTGGACCCAACACCTGGCCCCTCCCCGTGCCCCTGGTCTCAGGACTCAGGGTCCTCCGGCCCGTCCTGGGGGAGACAAGGGAGCCCCCCGCCCCCCATTTCCTCGGACTGCAAGTCCTCTGGCAGAATAAACACCACACACAGAAGACGTCCTGGCAGGGCGGGGCCAGGGAGGGCGGGCAGGGTCCACGGCTCCAAAATATTCTGCTTAAGGGGCCACGGGGGCGGTCTTGGGCTCCAGCATGCCCCCCGCCCCCAACAGCCCACCAGCCCTCCAGCCAGGCGCAGACACCGAGTGGGCTCTGTCTCCCTCCCTGCCAGACGCCATCTGCGCTCCCCCGTCACGCCCGCGAGGTGCTGTGACGCGCCCCGGGGCCCGGTTGTCGGGGGTCACCTCTGCCTCAACAGCCCTCGTGATGGATGGAGGCTGCGCCCGCCGCACGGCCTGGGGTCCCTGGCACTCTGTCCAGATGCCCACAGTGGGGACGCCTCTCACATCTGCTCCTTCCGCCCCCCTCGGTCTCCTCCCCACATTCTCCCGGGGCCTCCCGGGGTCATCTCCCCAGTAAAGCTCCTGCCTGGGGTGCGCCGAGGCCTGGCTATCTCCGCAGGCATCGCCGTGGAGGCTTTCACCGTGTCCTCCGTGCTGGGTCCCCTGACGGGAGCTCGGTCCCTGCTGGCTGCTGGGGAGGCGTCAGGTAGCAATTTTCCATTTGTGTTTCAAATTTTAATGAACGCCCGGTCCCCTGGGCCCTGGCGGGGGCGTCCCCCGGGGCTGGGGCTGCGGTGGGATTCCCACAAGGGCTTGATTTCTCCCGGGAGTCGCTGCGACAACAACGGCCCCGCGCCCCTCCCGCCGGCTGGCGTCGCGGGCGGCAAAGCGTCAGATGAAGCTTTCTTTCCGACATCCCCGCAGATCCTGTACCCCAGCCGGGGAGGAAAGTTCAGCTCTGATGAGATTGCATCACCAGGAGCAGCTGCATCCTTGCCCTGGCTCCCTCTGCCTCCGGCGAACATAATTCCTTTCTGATCTTACCCAGGGCATCCAGTCAGGCTGCGAGGCAAACGGGATAATCCATTTCAGAGAGATTGATCAATATCGTCAGGAGCCTTTTAAATGGTTCCACAGGCTTCAAGGAGCTGAGGCAGACGGCTGAGCTGGGAACTGGGGGGCCGGGGGTGACGGGAGGGCCGGCGCTGCCCTCGGGGGTTTCCAGACAGTCCTCCCATTTCCTACCAGGCGTCGAGAGCCGGTTCTAATCAGGGCGGGGAGGCTGGCACATGTGGGCAGGTTGCGCACTGCACAGGGGAACGAGCAGAAGGAACTAGCAGGTTCACTCCAGTTGCCCCCCCACTCGCCTCGCTGGGCCCTGTCTGCCCAGGGGAAGGCCTGCTTTTCCAGTTTGCAGCAAGGCACCCTGTGGGCCACGGCCGGGCCCGCTGGCCAGGGACAGGGGAGCCCCTGGCTCCCGGCCGCCCGGCCGTCGGTCTGGTTTCCCCACAGTCAGGGAGACCAGCTGTCTGGCACAACCCCCTCTAGTTTGAGGGTCTGAGTGAGGCAGGCCTGGAGGCCTTCCCGGTGGCTCAACCTTCCCCAGCTTAGGGACCCCCCCTCCCAACAGGCCTGTGTTCCTGCCAGGACCGCCAGAAGCCAGGGTTTGCAAATCGGGCTGGAAGGGCCAGTTGCGCAAGGGACAGGGGGTGGGGAGACAGGCCGGCAACCGGGAGGGC
>NW_007055667.1:7110-7993 GCF_000164805.1 Carlito syrichta | reverse complement strand
GCCGCCCCACCCCACGCGCGAGCACCGGCCGACACGCGGTCCCCTGGGGTGAGCTCACCCCCTCCTCTCCGGCCTCCTGCGGCCGCCGGCGCCCCCTACAGTCAGTTCTGGCACCGCATCTGGGGAGGCAGCCCTGGCCCAGGAACCTCCATGGCTCCCAACCCAGCCTGGTCAAAGGCCAAGTCCTTGTCCCCACCCTGCCGGCCGCCCCGCTCGGAGCAATTCTCTTCCCGCCTCTGGTCCTTCCCTTTGGCCTCCCCCGTCCCTGCAGGGTGCCGCCTCCGTGAACCACCCGCCACGAGGGAACGTGGTCCCACGGCACACCTGAACACACGTGGGCGCAGCGCTGGGGCCGGCCCGGGCCAATGGTGCCTTCTGAGGGGAGCCCCGCCTGTCCCGGCCACACGCCCTGGGAGACGGGGCGGGTGGCAGCGGGGTCCCCCCGGACTCACTCCACGGGCGGAGGGTGGCCGGGCACGGGCGGCGGTTCCTGACACCGTTTGGGCCCTGCTGCGGGGAACTCAATTTCCCATCCACATTGCCGCTACTTAATTAAATAGATGAACTCATTTTACATTTACACGTCCTAATTCATCCTGAACAAAATTGGCCGTGTTTAGTCCTTTATACACCAGCAGCTCCCTGGAACAAATGGTGGCCTTTCGCGTTAATGGCGGGGACAGGTTAAAAGCTAATTATCGGCTCTGGTCGCCCGTAAGAGCGCCAGTGACGTCTGTATCCATCATCCGTGGCGGAGGGGCCAGGCGAGCTCCCTCCACCGAGTGGGCGCCACGGGCCGCACGGACTGGGCCCTGTCCCGAGGGCGGGCGGGCAGGAGAGCAGGTTTTCTGTCCCCGCCCGCCTGGGCGACGGCTCCGGGCAG
>NW_007055667.1:6096-7067 GCF_000164805.1 Carlito syrichta | reverse complement strand
CACGCGTGGGCGACCGGCCCCTTTGCCCGCCCTGAGCCAAGCGTGGGGCACACGCCCAGAGCTTCCGCCTCCCCTGAGGCAAGTGGCATGGCTGCCTGGGTCCCCACAGGGCCCCTCCAGGCCCTGTCTCTTCAGCGGACGCAGGGGAAGAGCCAGTCCCTATCTCATGGGGTCGTGGTGCGGGTTCTCTGAGCTGACACCTGGGGAGCTCCCTGGTATACAAAAGGCATTCAATAAATGTAGCCAGTGTGAGCACTGGCCCGCTGCTGACACAGGGCGGGGTCTGGCAAGGCGGAAATCAGGAGTTGGCCGCAGGAGCAGGGGTCTCTGGTCGCTGGTCCGGGGGACCGTCTGCATCCAGGAGCCAGCGCCTGGGGGCTGAGGGGGACGTTCATGGTCCCAGGACCCTGGTAAGTCCTTGTCTTCCCGCCCCAGCCGTCACCAGAGCTGCCAGCGGGTGTCCCGGGGACGGAGGGGAGGCCGGACGTGCACACCTTTTGCCGGCGCCGTGCCGGGCCTGGCCTCCACCAGGCAGGCAGGGACTGTCACGGCCCCACTTAGCAGGAAGAAACCGGAGCCCTGAGAGGCTGAGCAGCTTTCCTCGGGTCGCACAGCCGGCCACCCCCCATGGAGAGGAGACTGGAGCCCAGACCCTGGGCAAAGGCCACAGTCGAATCTCAAAACACACCGTGTTCCTCAAGGAACACAGGGGGCCCCAGAGGTGTGACACTGGCACACCGATCCCCAAGCCCGAGATAGCGTCCTCACCCCCACCCCATACCACGTGGAGCTGGCCCCAGGGAAAGCTTGCCAGCTTGGCCTGGTGGCGGGAGCCTGGGAGTGAGGGAACCGTGACACAGGCCTTCCTCCTGGGGCCCCGCCCTGGCCACACCCACAGCCGGCTACCCCCGTGCCCCGCCTGCCCTTGAGGGGGCCAGCCTCTGCCACAAAGGTTGGGGCGGAGGCCGTGG
>NW_007055667.1:4132-5799 GCF_000164805.1 Carlito syrichta | reverse complement strand
GCCCGCTGGCGTGGACGGCGCTGGGGCCTGCCCGGGCGCCTTGGCCTCCCCGGGGTGTAGCCGGCCCGCCCGCCTCTCCCTCCCCCACACAGGGCGCTGTGAGGCCGTGTAATTACAGGCCTGGCCCCGGGCTCCTGGCCCAGGAATGCGAGCAGGTCGGGACAGTGTGCGCCGACCCGGCTTCCTGGCGCAGCCCACGGCCCCTCTGCCTGCACGCCTCCCCAGGGCGCGGGCCTCGCCCCCGGGACCCCACCCTTCATTACGAGGGCCTCACTGTCCAAGCGCCACGAGTGCCTCCCATGCACACCCGGGAACCAGGCACAGTCAGACAGAGGCCCAGAGAGGCAGCACTCGCACCCTGAGGCCACACAGCCCACAAGCAGTGCGGCTGGGACAGTGTCCAGGCGTGGGTGGGGTCACAGGGCCTGAGCCCCCGCGCGGCCCGGCTCCTCACAACACAGAGTCACACGCAGCCTGCAGTCACACACAGGTCACACCCACACACGACACACAGTCACAGTCACACACAGGGTCACACCTGTACACAACACAGTCACACACACACACAACACAGAGAGTCACACACAACACAGTTATACACAGGGTCACACACACAACACACAGAGAGTCACGCATGACACACAATCACACACAGGGTCTCACGCACACAACACACAGTCACACACACAGATCACATACACAACATGGAGTCACATACAACACAGAGTTATACACAGAGTCAAACACACAACACAGTCACAGACAACACAGTTATACACAAGGTCACACACACAACACAGAGTCACGCACAATACACAGTCACACACAGGGTAACACACAGCACACACAGTCACACACAACATAGAGTTATACACAAGGTCACACACAACACACAGAGCGTCACACACAACACAGGGTTATGCACAGAGTCACACACAACACACAGTCACACAACAGAGTCACACACAGATCACACAGTCACATACAACACAAAGTTATACAGAGTCACACACACAACACGCAGTCACACACAACACGAGTTATACACAAGGTCACATACACAACACGCAGAGAGTCGCACACAACACACAGTCACACCCGCAGGTCACCCATAGAGCTCCCTCACACACAACACGCACAGTGTCACTCACATCCCAGATCACACATATGACACACATGGTCACATGCCCCACAACACACCCACACGTGCACACACAACATACATACCCCCCACAGTCACACGTACACAATGCAGATCACACAAATTGCACACACGGCCCCACGTACCACAATCCACCCGCCCGCTCCACATAACCCACAGACGCGTACCACACACACGCACACGCCCACAGTCACACACACGCATCTGCAGTCATTCACTCAACACCGCACAGCCCCCCCTCGCAGGACGCCAGCACGCGGGTTCGCGCGACATAGAGCCCCCAGCCAGACCCCCCCCCACTCGGAGCCAGCCCGCCATGGTGGCTCCCTGCTCTGCTGGACGGCTGTGGCCCCGGGCAAGTCATTGTGCCCGGGTGACTCCGTTTCCCCCTCTGCGGGATGTAAGCCACAGATGAGCTGAGGCCTGGCCGGGGAGGGTCTCGGGGCTGCACGGCCTCCGCTCACTCCCAGGAGACGCAGCGGGGGTCCCGGGGGCAGACGGCCCC
>NW_007055667.1:0-4034 GCF_000164805.1 Carlito syrichta | reverse complement strand
GGTGAGGAGGGGGTCGCCCTGACCGCAAGGCCCCTGCAGGGGCTGGTCCGGGGGGGCTGACGGCCGCCGCACTCGGTCCTTCCGGCCGCCGCCCTCCTGCACGTGGTTCAACAGCCCCTGCCACCAGCGGGTAAACTGGGGCCCAGAGAGGGCGAGGCCGACAGCGGCCATGCCCGTCCGGCTCCCTTAAGATCCTCTTCCCCTGGGGCTCCTGGAGCTTCTGAGGGCCCCAGAGAGGCCCCGGCGGGAGGCCGGGTCCCCTGTCCCCCTGCCAGCTAGAAGACGCCCCAGGCTTCGGCGCGGGGCCCGGTTTCTCGCGGGCTCCGTCTGGGAACACTTGGCACTGCCGGGCCTCATTAGCGGAGGATCTTAAAGCCGGAACGCGAAACCCTTCGCGACCCCCTGGGCCGGGCGCCAGCGTGCTCTGGATTTTACGGGGTGAGAACGCGCAGACAGGCCAAGGCGGGCCCCTCGGGGGCATCTCCAGGGCTTGGCCTGGCCCCGGCCCTCGGCCGCCAACACACCCCTGCCTGCCGCCCGGGAGGCTGTCAGCGCCCGCTCGCCACTGCAGGGGGATGGCCCCCGAGCAGGAAGGGGACTCCAGGGACCCCGCCGCATAGAAGAAGACACCGAGGTCCACGGAGGTCCCAAACATGCCCAGAGCTGAGTTGCAGCAGGTCAAGCAGGGCCTGGAACCCAGGCCTCCCGACGCCCCAGGGCCCAGCCTGGGCCAGATCCTGCAGCCGGCAGGAGGGCGCGAGAGGGAGACCGGGGAGGCTGAGCTGGGAGGACGGCGCTGGACCTACCGCCGGGACCTAATCCTGGCCGCGTCACAAGCTCGCTTTGGCTCTGGGTTTTCATCCAATGGGGCGCCCTCCTGGGTTTGTATCTCTCAATCTCTTTTTTTTCGCGTTGGAGTCTCACTCTGTGGCCCAAGCCAGAGCACAGGGGCGCTACCACGGCTACCGCAGCCCCAACGCCCTGGGTTCATGGAATCCTTCTGCCTCAGCCTCCCAAGTGGCAGGGACTACAGGCTCGCACCGCCACACCCAGCTAGACTTTTCGGTTTTTTTGTGGAGGCAAGGTCTCACTATGTCCCAGGCTGGGCTCAAACTCCTGGGCCCGGCCTCCCAAAGTGCTGGGATGGCAGGTGTGAGCCCCTGGGCCCGGCCGACGCCTCCCAAGCTAAACAGAAAACCAGCTCCCAGGCCTGGCTGGTGCTCTGACTTCTGGCCCTGCCCTGGGGCCACAGCAAGCATCACTGCAGGGCAGTCAGCGGTCAGGGGGTGCTGACCACTGGACCTCTTGATCAAGGCAGAGTCGCAGCCCAGGGTCAAAGTCTCAGCCGTGACCGTGTTGCTCACTGGCACCATCCTGGAGAAGCCGGGGACCGGCCGGCCGGGTTCCCAGAGCCTCCTCGGCCCTGGCCAGGCCACTGGGCTCCAAGCGAAGACGTGCTCAGCCGGTCCCTCTGCAGGGCCGCCTGCAACCATCGGTGGCCCCGCTCCGCCCTTGGCCCTGCACCCTGGACTCTGCCCTGTTCTCCTCCCCAGAGGCCGGTCCCCTCTGTAACCATGCAGTCCTTTCTCCGGCACAAAATTAGAACAACCCAGCGTGAGTGTGTGTCCAGGACTCCTGGCTGCCAACTGGCTGGGAATAGAAGCAGGAACAGGGGCTGGAAGGTCAGTCGGAGGAAGGGAGGTCCTGGGACCTTCACGTCTTCTCCTGGGGCTCTGCAGAGGGAGAGTGTCCCTCCCACACCCCACGGGTGATGATGGTAGGAGGTGGCCTCCACCCGGCGAGCACACCCGGCGAGGACCCTCCACCCGGCGAGGACACGGCCGGAAGCAGGCCTCACCAGATACCGCACCGGCTGGCGCCCTGGCCTGGACTCCAGAACTGGATGACACGTTTCTGGCATCTGCCGGCCACCCCGCCTGCGGCACGGTCTTGTAGCAGCCCAAGCTGGTTACGACGGGGTCCTCGGCCTCCTGGCGCCCCACAGGGGCCAGAAGCCCCAAGGCATTGTGGGTCACCATGCAGGGAAGGCTCCGGGACCCTCCCCGAGTCCAGAGGGCCCGAGAGGAACACCCTCCCCGTTCCTCAGCCCCCACCAGGCTTCCCAGAATCCCAGCACCAGGAGGGAAAGGGACTCCCGTCGCGAATGACCGTGACAATGCCCGAGACGGCGACGACGGTGGTGGTGGTGGCAGCGATGGTGGTGATGATGGGACGGTAGTGATGATGGTGACGAGATGGCACGATGACAACAGGGACGGCGGTGACGGCAGTGACAGTGAGGGTGACAGGGACGACGGTGGTGGCGACGGCGGTGATGACGGCGATGAGAGTGGTGGTGGTGGTGGCAGTGATGGCGGTGGTGACGATGACACTGGACACATCTGGGCTGGGCTCGGCGGCTCAGCCTGTCCTCCCAGCCCTTTGGGAGGTCGAGGTGAGTGCATTGCCTGAGCCCACAGGTTCGAGACCCGCCTGGGCAACTTGGCGAGACCTTGTCTCTGCAACCAATCAAAATCTAGCCGGGTGTGGTAGCACGCGCCTGTAGTTCCGGCTCCTCGGAAGGCTGCGGTGGAAGGATCGCCGGAGCCCAGCAGGTCGACGCTGGGGTGACCCTGAGTGAGACTCCAATAAAAAAACCCTGCAGCTTCCTAGAACCCACACGGGTCCCAACCCTGACCCACAGTAGCTCACTGCATCCTCAGAGATCCCTACGAGGTACTTGCTACGTGATCCCACTTGTCCAGAGGGGAGACTGAGGCACACATGGGGGGTGACCCGCAGTCACACGGGCGAGGGAGGGGCCCGGCTCTACCCCCCGGCAGGCAGGTTCAGGGGTCCCCTCAGCACCACATGGTCCTGCCCGGGTCCAGGGAAGAAGGCGGTGGGGGGACGGTCGGGGTCTGTGCTGGGGCCCAGGTGTCCGCTGAGCTGGTGGCGAGACGCCTCCTGAGTGAGCGTCCCGTGGCCCGGGGCCAGTCGCGTGTCACAGGGAGGACCTCATGCCCACAGCCTCAGCCCCCAGCGGCCGTGGGTGGGCGCCGAGAGCACGCCCCCTGCAGGCGGAGTGGCTTCCACATGGCCACCCACACGCCCAGCTGTGATTTACCGATGGACGCTGACTCTCTGAGTGGCTAATGCGGGGAAACTGAGTCTCACAGAGGGCCACAGCCAGCCTAAGGCAGAGCAGGGACTGGAAGCAGAACGTGGCCCACCCTGGACCCCCTGGGCCACCCAGCCTGGGCTCAGCTGCAAGCCCTTGGCCGAGTCACCGCCCCTCTCTGTGCCTCAGTTTCCCCTGGGGCAAAACGCGGATGGTCGCATCACAGCCTCATGGTTAGCAAGATGACGCAGACGCAACACACAGGACGGTCCCCGCCACACGGTCGGGGTGCCAGTGTCGTTTTCCACGGCTCCTTCTGTGTCTTCTCTCTGACCCTGACACCCAGAAAAAACCGACCCCCTTAGTCACACCCAAAGCCCCCAGGGAGGGCCCCTGGACCGGGACCTGCTGGCGCAGATGTCTGAGTGGCCGGGGACAGCTGGGCCACCGCACCAGGCCTCTGCAGGGGAGAGATAACCCGGCTGGCGGCGGCCGTGCCGGCTCCAGTCAACGCGCCTGCCACAGCGTCTCAGGCCAGGAGCCCCGTGCCTGGCGCCCGGCTCGGGGACTGCGGCGGGAGGTGACAGGGCAGCGGAGCCCCTGACAAAGAGCGTGTCCTCTGCAAGTGGAGATAAACCCAGGGAAGCAGGGGCGCTCGCTCAGCTGTCGGGCGCCACGTGCTGACACGGCAGATGCTGGCGCACCCAGCTCGCGGCTGTCGCTATTCACGAAGAGCTGCTTTATCTCGGGCACATTGTGCGAGGCCACGGGGCGGCGCGGGCTCCTGCGCGGGCCGCAGAAAATATTAATATGTAAACGTCACTCTCCACAGACCGGGAATGAAACGGAGCGGCCGGCTGCAGGGTGCTCTGGGGCGAGATAAAGACAGAAGAAAGGGAGGCGGCCGGGCAGG
>NW_007055666.1:4803-8312 GCF_000164805.1 Carlito syrichta | reverse complement strand
CGGTCCTGCAAGTCCAGCGCTCCAGGCCCTGGGTCCCTGCTCTCGCTTCTGCACAGACGTTGCCTCCGCCCTACGCTTTCTTTCTCCAAGCCTCGGTTTCCACACTTTGCCCAGAAAACCCTGCCCGGCTGGCTGACCCCAACGTGTATGCTCCGGGCGCCTTGCTGGTGGGGTCAGACCTGTCCTCCCCGCAGACCCTGCAGGACCTCCACACGGCCCCTGTGACATCCTGCGTGATCCTCACCTGTTCTGCCTCTACCCTGATGGGACCATGAGCCCCCTGAGGGCAGCAGCCTGGAACGGCCCCCCACCCGCACCCCGCCCTCAGCAGTGACGCAGCCCAAATGCAGCCGGGGCATCAGAACCAACCGCTGACTTCCCGCGATGCCCGTCACTGGGCTCCCTGGGCAGCGGGGGGGGCCGGGCAGGGGAAGCAGGGCAGCCGGCCCACCGCAGGGATTGTATCGTGCCCAAAACAAGAAGGCCACGCCGCTGCCTGACTCCCAGCACGGTGCTCCCTCCAACAGGCCCCATGCGAGAAGTGAGGCGAGTAGCTAGCCAAGAATCCAGGGGCGAGACCAGCAGAACACGGTGGCTCACGCCTGTGATCCCCGTACTTTGGGAGGATCACCTGAGCCCAGGAGTTCAAGGCCAGCCTGGACAACCTTGTGAGACCTTGTCTCTACCCCAAAATTTTAAAGATTAGCCGGTTATGATGGCACCACCTGTAGTCTCAGTTACCTGGAAGGCTGAGGCGGAAGGATTGCCCGAGCCCCAGGAGGTCGAGGCTGTAGTGAGCCGTGATGGTGCCACTGCTCACAGCCTGGGCAACACAGTGAGACCCCGACTCAAAAAAAAAGACCAGCAGCCTGGGCAGCCCTGGCTCTGCTACTGGGATGGAGGCCAGCGTGGGCCTGCTGGGCCGGGCATCCCTACCTGGAACAGCTCCTCTTCCAACTGCAAAGCCCTGGCCTTGAGGTGCGTCAGCGCCTCCTCCTTGCGGGTGGCCGCCGCCTGCAGCTCAGCTTCGAGCCGCCGCTCCAAGCCCTGGTACCTGCCAGGAGAAGCCTTGGCACCCAGTGCCACCCCGCCCCACCCGGCCAGCCCCCCTCGGCCCCGGGCACCGCCCCCACCTCTGGTGCTGGCTCTCGCGTTCTTGCAGAAATTCTTGGCGCTCCACAGCTGCCCGCTCCAGTTCCCGCTGCAGTTGCTCCAGCCGGGCCCCCAGCTCCTGGCCCCGCGCCACGGCCTTCTCGAGCTCCTGAGGGCGGGCAGGGCGAACTCAGAGCGGGGACGGGGGGACCTGCCCCCTCCCCAGAGGCCTGACTGTCTGTCCCTGCTCTGCCACCCCAGGTAAATATCGTTAGCGCTTTAGGCCTCTGCTTCCTCTCCTGTAAACTGGGAGCATGGTGGGTCTGGTGTCCTTGCAGACGGGGAGGAAAATAGCTGGGCGCCATCAACCTGGCAGGGCGTGAGAGGCAGCCTGTCACCCTGGACCGGGAGTCCGAGACGCGCCCTGGGCAAGTGCCATCACCTCTCGGAGCCCGCGGTTCCTCTTGTGCCTGGTGAAAGATGGACGCGCCCAGCGGGCGGCCACCCCGGCCATGAGACGGCAGGTGGGGCTCCGTGGACGCAGGCCCGGGGAGCGCCCCCAGCCACGGGGGATAGCCACGGAGGGCTGGCGGGACAGGAACTTGGGAAGGACAGGCCGGACCCCGTGGGGACCCGAGGGCAGGCCAGGACGCCGCTGGCCAGGCGGCCCGTGGCCTTTGGCGGTTGGGCCGCACCATTTCGGAAGGGGACGGGAGGCCCGCTCCGGCCTGTGGGCCCCAGAGGGAGGCAGGCCAAACCATTCTGCGCGCGGGGGCCCTGGCAGGATAAGGCCACGCCAAAGGGCCGACTCTGACCGGCCGCCTGCCACATCCTGCCTCTGGAAACCAGGCCTACAGGCCCCTGCTCTGAAACCGGTCTTCCCCGCTTCCTAATGGCACCCAGACCGGCCCCCTTGGCCACAGCCTATCACGAAAAAACTACAAGTCCCATGAGGCCTTGCTGCCTGGCCAGCGGCCAGCTCTAGTTCCCAAGAACTGGGGTGGGGAGGACTGGGCCCTGGCCACAGCCTGCCCAGTGCTCTCTCCAGCCAGCCCACCCTCCACACCCACCCAGAGACCCCTGGCTCCCTGAGCCCTCCCCGGCCCGTCGCTTCCTCCTGGGCCCCATCCAGGTGGCACCTGCACGACTCCAACCAGGAAATCTCACCGAATTCCCATCCCTGTCCTCAGAGCTGGCTCTGCCAGGGCGCCAGCCCTCTCCTCCCCTCCACTGCCCACCTGCGGGCATTCCCTCCCCAGGAGCAAGCCCATCGTGGCTGCAGGTGCTGCCCCGAGCTCTTCCCGTTAGTTATCTTATAGGATCCTGCAAGGCAGGTACGGTTTTTATTCCGGTTGTACAGGAGAGACAACCAAGACTCAGAGAGGTTAAGTAACTTGCCCCAAGCCACACAGCTGAAAAGCAGGCAGGTCAGCCTAACAGCATCTCGGTCACACCCTACAGAGTGGAAGCCAGGGACAGCCTCATACCTTCCCCAGTCACATTCTCCAGACCTCCCTTAGCCCTGGGCCTGTCCTGCACAAGGCCTGGTCAACTCCATGGTGTGTCCCGCACTCCTCACCATCCTAAGGGGTCCTTAGCAAAATGCCCTTCCTCCCTGAATCTCAGCATCCTAGTCTGTACACAGGGATGGGGCCCGGAGGGGCCATCCCTCACCTGCCTCACACCCTCACCCTGGCACTCGGACCCACTCGGCCCAAACTCCCTTCCCGTTGCCAAGTCGTGTCCTCTGGTGACACCTGGCCTCTCTGCTTGTTTTATTTTTTGTTTTTATTCCTATTTGGTTTTGAGTCAGAGTCTTACTCTGTCACCCAGGCTGGAGGGCAGTGGCATGCTCACAGCTCACGGCAGCCTCAACCTCCTGGGCTTGGCGATCCTCCAGCCTCAGCCTTCCAAGTAGCCGCAACTACAGGCAAGCACCACCATGCCCGGCTCATTTTTTTATTTGTTGTAGAGACGAGGTCTCACCAAGTTGCCCGGGCTGGTCTCGAACCCCCAGGCTCAGGCAATCCACTCGCCTCAGCCTCCCAAAGTGCTGGGATGACAGGCCGAGCCACTGAGCCCAGCTGAATTCTTTTTTTCAGAAATGAGGTCTCGCTATGTTGCCCAGACTGGTCTTGAATTCCTGGGCTCAAGCGATCCTCCCACCTCGGCCTCCCAGAGTGCTGGGATTACAGGTGTGAGTCACCATGCCAGGCCCATGACATTCATTTTAAACCTTTCACAGCTCCCATTCCTCTCCTTGGTTTGAAAGGGAACTGGAGCTTTGACTAGGAGCAGCCCTGCTTAAATTAACGAATTCTCTGCCTGAGCCCGCGGGTTCGAGACCTGCCTGGGCAACTTGGCGAGACCTCATCTCTACAATAAATCAAAAAATCAGCCGGGCATGGTAGCGCGTG
>NW_007055666.1:2849-4783 GCF_000164805.1 Carlito syrichta | reverse complement strand
GTGTAATAATTACCTGCTGGGGGCATAAAGATTCCATGCTTTACAGATCATGCATCACAAGACCGTCACAAGACGAACACGTTCTAAACAAGCTGTTACAATTTCCTGATGCATGTCGTGTTTTACAAAGCTTACATCAAAAATTACAAATACATTGTTTTAAATCATTCAAAACAATTTAATAAATCATTCACATCATACTGTTCTTTTTAAGCCCTGATTAAAAGTTCCCCAAGTTATCCCTAAATTTAATCTAGTTATACTAACTTTTAATATATTAAGCCGTTAATATTATTGACTTAACACTATTCTATACTCTATAAATTTATTTAAATGGCTTGGTTTTATTGGCTTACTGTTATTAACTTACCATTATACTATAAGCTATAACTTAATTACCTTGAGTTTATATTATTTATATTTATAGTTCTTATAACCTACTATAATTCCACACTGTCCTATGATTGTATATAAATTACCTATGATTTAATCCAATTTTACTAACTTTTAATGTTTTAAATCGTTAATACTACTAACTTAACACTATACTATACTTTATAAATTTATTTAAAAAGACTTGATTTTATTAACTTACTTTAATACTATATATTCATATATCCTATTACATACCTAACTTTGAACTATAACTATATATCAATTACCTACGAACTTATCCTAAACCTAAAGTTTTATCACAAATTATATAAATCTTAAATCTTTAAACTATTGTCTTTTATACCTATTAATTACTTTATTTAATAATCTTATACCTAAGTTCTTAACACAACTATTATCTTATAATAATCTGTTATAAATCTTATCATTAATACTTAAAAATTATGAATTTACTTTATGTTCTAAAAAACTTAATTCAATACCATTTTACTTAAAATCTAAGCCTGATTTCCTGTTAGGGAAAACTATTTGTGTCTCAAAATCTGTCATGCCACTTAAGACAATGAACTGCACCGTTGCCATGACGACAGCCGGAGGCTGAAGCAGGTGGAGAGTCTCTGCACGTAAAAGAACGTTCTGCTTTGGCTAAAGGCAACATAACAAAACTATTATAGCAATTATAATGTTTTAACCTGAGGTGAAAAAACATACTGAAAAACCAGTATACCAGGAAATAATACCAGGAAATGACAGCTAAAAAATCTTAAGAGGAAAGACAGTTTAGAAAAAAAGAGATTTTAAAGTAATTCTGCTGCACGTTTCTCATAAAATAGAATAAGTCCAATATTGAAAATCTTAGCTATCTTAAATACACTGGTTACCATTCATATGTACACACTTGATGTTATATCCTTGTCTCCGAGGCGAGCTTCTGAATAGGCCTTCATAGGCCTTGGCCATATCGATCCATATGTTGGCTCCCAACAAGGTACGGTTTTTATTCCGGTTGTACAGGAGAGACAACCAAGACTCAGAGAGGTTAAGTAACTTGCCCCAAGCCACACAGCTGAAAAGCAGGCAGGTCAGCCTAACAGCATCTCGGTCACACCCTACAGAGTGGAAGCCAGGGACAGCCTCATACCTTCCCCAGTCACATTCTCCAGACCTCCCTTAGCCCTGGGCCTGTCCTGCACAAGGCCTGGTCAACTCCATGGTGTGTCCCGCACTCCTCACCATCCTAAGGGGTCCTTAGCAAAATGCCCTTCCTCCCTGAATCTCAGCATCCTAGTCTGTACACAGGGATGGGGCCCGGAGGGGCCATCCCTCACCTGCCTCACACCCTCACCCTGGCACTCGGACCCACTCGGCCCAAACTCCCTTCCCGTTGCCAAGTCGTGTCCTCTGGTGACACCTGGCCTCTCTGCTTGTTTTATTTTTTGTTTTTATTCCTATTTGGTTTTGAGTCAGAGTCTTACTCTGTCACCCAGGCTGGAGGGCAGTGGCATGCTCACAGCTCACGGCAGCCTCAACCTCCTGGG
>NW_007055666.1:0-2829 GCF_000164805.1 Carlito syrichta | reverse complement strand
GGCCACTGCACTCCAGTTTGGGCAACAGAGTGAGACTCTAACTCAAAAAAAAAAAAAAAATTAACGAATTCTCAGCCTCCCCTCTCTGCACCCCACCTTGCACGCCACACGCTTCCCTTCCACCCCTCCAGACTCATGCCCGGACCTGTCATTCCCTCTCCTCCTCCCTGGACAGTGCTTCCTGGGCCCTGTCTCCACCAGACCATGAGTGCCCGCCTGAGTACTGGCCAGCTGTGCGCCCAGAGTCTGGTACGGGACCGGCACCCAGGAGATGTCCAAGCCGGGCTCGGTGGCTCAGCCTGTAAATCCAGCACTTTGGGAGGCCAAGGCGAGGAGACTGCCTCTGCCCAGGGGTTTGAGACCAGCCTGGGCAAATTGGTGAGACTTGTCTCTACAATAAAACAAAAATGAGCCGGGCGTGGTAGCGTGCGCCTGTAGTTCCGGCTCCTTGGAAGGCTGAGGTGGAGGGATGGCCAGAGCCCAGCAGGTCAAGGCTGCAGTGGCCAGGAACATGCCACTGCACTCCGGCCTGGGCGACGGAGTGACACTCTGACTCAAAAAAAAAAAAAAGTGTTTCCAGACTTTCTTTCCCCTCTACCCCCAATCTGCTCTAGCCAGCCTCACCAGCCACTCACACACCACGGTCACTGCCTCCTGATGGCCCCAAGCTCCTCTGCCCACCAAGGTGACCCACCTCAAACCCAGCCCCACACCAGTGTACCCACACGCTCATGTGGCTGTGAGTGCCCAGGGATGGAGAACCAGCGCCTTCAAAGCGAGCCCCCTACCGAATGCAGTGGCTCACACCTGTAATCCCAGCATTTGGGGAGGCCGAGATGAGAGCATTGCTTGAGCCCAAGTGTTCGAGACCAGCCTGGGCAACACAGTAAGGCCTCATGTCTACAAAAAATTAAAAAATCAAAAATTAGCTAGGTGTGGTGGTGCACATCTGTAGTCCCAGCTACTCAGGAGGCTGAGGCAGGAGGATTGCCTGAGGCTGGTGAATTGACGCTGTGGTGAGCCGTGAGCCTGGGTGACAGAGTGAGAGCCCAACTCAATTTTTAAAAAGTAGCTCAACCTGTCATCCCAGCACTTTGGGAGGCCGAGGCGAGGCGATTGCCTGAGCCCACGGGTTTGAGACCAGCCCGGGCAATTTGGCGAGAACTCGTCTCTACAATAAATCAAAAATTAGGCCGGCCTCGGTGGCTCAGCCTGTAATCCCAGCACTTTGGGAGGCCAAGGCAAGTGGATTGCCTGAGCTCGTGGGTTTGAAACCCACCCGGGCAACTTGGCGAGACCTTGTCTCTACAATAAAATAAAAAATAGCTGGGTGTGGTGGTGCACATCTGTAGTTCCAGCTACTTGGAAGGCTGAGGTGGAAGGACCGCCGGAGCCCAGCAGGTTGAGGCTGCGGTGGCTGGGAGCGTACCATTGCACTCCAGCCTGGACAACAGGGTGAGACTCCAACTCAAAAAAATAATAATAATTAGCTAGGCATGATAGTGTATGCCTATAGTTCCGGCTACCTGGAAGGCTGAGGCAGAAGGATTGCCAGAGCCCAGCAGGTCCACACTGGGGTGGCCATGAGCGTGCCACTGCTCTCCAGTCTGAGCGACAGAGTGAGACTCCAACACGCACACACACACAAAAGCCAGCACCCTCCCTCCACTCCTGAGACCCCTGAGCAGCTTTAATGCCCTAAAGTCTCACAAACGAAATGTCCTTTCCCACCTAGAGAAATTTTGGTCATGCCTCCCTGAAGCCTCCTTGCCCCCACTGGGGCATCAGCTCCTCTCCCATGGGCTGCTATGACACTCTGCTCTGCATAACCACTTCTTTTTTTTGAGTCGGAGTCTCACACTCTGTCAACCAGGCTGGAGCGCAGTGGCATGCTCACGGCCACCACAGCCTCAACCTGCTGGGATTAGGCGTTCCTTCCACCTCAGCTTCCCAAGTAGCTGGAACTACAGGTATACACCACCGTGGCTGGCTAATTTTTTGGTTTATTGTACAGATAAGGTCTTACCATGCTGCCAAGGCTGGTCTCAAACCCGTGGACTCAGGCAATCATCTCACCTCAGCCTCCCAAAGTGCTGGGATTACAGGCATGAGCCACCACGCCCAGCTGATTTTGTATTCATTGTAGAGACAAGGTCTCACCAAGTTGCCTAGGCTGGTTTTGAACCCTGGGCTCATCCAATCCTCTCGCCTCTGCCTCCCAAAGTGCTGGGATGACAGGCATGAGCCATCGTGCCCAGCTAATAAATCACTCCTTGAACACTCAGAACACACCTTGGCCTGGCATGGACCAGGCCGCTCACACTGTTGCCTGCCGAGGTCTTCCCAAGACCTGCCAAAGTGGCCGCGACACTGTCCCCGCGTGACAGACAGAAGCCCTGGGCTGCAGTCAGAGCCGTGATGTGCAGTCTCACCCCTCCGAGGGCGGCGTGGGTGTGGTTCTGTGTCCAGGGGCCGGGCAGGCCTTGGATGACAGGGGCAGACTTGGCCTTTCTGTCTCCAGCTGCAGCTCAGTGCGGGCACCCCAAAATCAGTGGCCCCGAAGCCCAGCCACTGGCTGGAGCTCTGTTTTCACAGCGAGCCCCAATGTACCTCCTGGAGGGCTTCCTTCTCACGGCGCTCCCTCTCAGCCTCCTCTTGGTGGCGGCGACCTTCACTCTCCAGCGCCTGCACGCACTCCTCCGCGGTCTCGGCCTGGGCCCGCAGCCGAGGCCCCTCGCGTTCCCACTGCCTCCGCTCACGGCCAGCAGCTGCCAGCGCCTCGACCAGCGCCTCCCGCTCCCGCGAGGCGGCCTCCAACTCCCGGCCGGC
>NW_007055665.1:0-1137 GCF_000164805.1 Carlito syrichta | reverse complement strand
TGACTATGTAATTAGGAAAAAATGTATGGCCCTAACATGTGTACTTACACACACACACACACACACACACACACACACACACACACACACAAATTATGATCCAAAAATAAAGTATTTTTTTAAAAAAACAAACAACTTTCTTATAATTTCTTAGCGAGACACACAAATGTTTGCAGAACAAGTAGTGTCTATCCTTCGATTGTGGAAGAAAACCTTCTTAGATACATTTTTTGTGAAATGGAGAGTTATCCCTATAAGCTTAGAATCTGCTTATGGCATTACAAAGGCGTTGGAGGAGATATTGAAGATTATGGAATCTATTAAAAATAGAAAATTGGAGGGAGAAGCCCATCAGAATCAAAGCAGGACTGCCTGCAGGTTGTCCTGTGGATTAAAACACTGGCAAGCAAGGTTTTTGTATGTGTGTTTTGCTTACTGGCATTTTTGTTTTCATTCACGATGAAATTAGCTGTGTTGCAGTCCATAAGAAGAATATAAATTCTTTGCATTTTGACTGCCTGCTTTATGGAATTAAAAATGTCAATGAGAACGGGATACCTCTTTTAGCCTCTACAATATCAGTATCTGAGTATATTTGAGCATTATGGGGAGGCACCAAACTGTCATCCTTATATTTCTTTTGTAGTTTGAAGAAGTGTGCTCATATGCCTTAACTTATTTCGTTCTCAAGTAACTTACTTGTGAGAGAAGATTTTTCCATTTTAAGAATGGGAAAACTTAGACAACACCATGAATTAGCCAGGATTACAGTAAAATGAATTTATTCCATCCTTTGCAGTCTTGTTTGAGTACCTTTAATGTGCCAAGTACTTTCCAGAGGCTGAGATTAGAGAAGTGAGTAAGATGCAGTTTGCATGTCTACACTTGGGCCTTCCTGGTCTGGCTGTCAGAGATCCTTTCTTCCTGGGCTTAACTGAGTAGAAGAAGCCATGAGATCTGAGCACTGTCACCAGTGTCTCAGAAAGGACAGCCACAAGTGCTCTGGCTTCTGGCGTCCAGAGACTCAGCCTCAGTTGGACTTCAGCCCTGCCCTGGCAGGGAGCCCTTACTGTACCTCCTCTGAGAATGTACCTCCTCTGCACAGCATCTCTGCCCATGTTACCATCCCTGCCCAAT
>NW_007055664.1:51627-54407 GCF_000164805.1 Carlito syrichta | reverse complement strand
ACAACCGGAGCATAAAAGAGAGTCTGCACTGCTAAAAAATAACAGTAAAGGTGACAAGCGGGAGACAGTGCGAGGCTTCCAAGCACCAAAGAACTCTCCTTAGTTAGCGCCGCACCCGGAGGGCCGCAGGACCCCACTCCCACCTGCCGCTGTGCGGGAGGAAGGGAGAAACCTGCATCGCGATCAAGACCAGCGGCGACCGTGACCTCACAGGAGAGCACTGTAGATTCCCTCGACACGACGCGATGAAAAGACCCAAACCCCAGCCTAACCAGGCGGAAGGAGAGACCCTGAGCAACTCACGTCAAACTTAGCTTGCAGTTTTGCCCCAGCATAGCCGTTTCTGCTGAGACTGACACGCTTTGCACCTAGCACGGTTAGACACAGATCCATCTCCACTAGGCAAGTTTTAGGAAGCGGTCAGACATTTTTACTGCGGGCCAAGCAGGCAGCCTACCCCACCCCTTGGCAAATCTCCATCAGATGCAAGGCAAGGACAGCCCAACCTTTCCATTCGTAGCGAAGCCACAGAAATGATAACGGGCCGCCTTTTCGCTGAGGGGTGTGTGGACTGCAAACGTCTAACAGGTCCCTTGTAGGAAAAACCCCTCTGCCTCTCTCCTCCCACCCAGCCCACCACCCAAGGGCAGGAGATGCTACTGTCTGGCAACATCAAGATCTAAGACTCAGCCGGGCTCAGTGCCTCAGCCTGTAATCCCAGCACTTTGGGAGGCTGAGGCGAGTGGATGGCCTGAGCCCGCGGGTTCGAGACCCGCCTGGGCAGCGAGACCTCATCTCTACAATAAATCAAAAAATCAGCCGGGCGAGGGAGCGCATGCCTGTAATCCCGGCTACTCGGAAGGCTGAGGCGGAAGGATCGCCGGAGTCCAGCCGATCGAGGCTGTGGTGGCCGGGAGCAGCTGCTGCACTCCAGTCTGGGCAACAGAGTGAGGCTCTAACTCAAAAAAAAAAAAAACAACTAAGACTCATGTGGCTACAGTCAACATCAAAGACCTGAAGCCCTGAACATTCCTTTTGGCCCAAACCCCTGGGGCCCAAACCCCCATTGCCCCAAAGGCCCTTAAATATATACCAGTTCTTGGCCCTTCTGATGCCACACCTGCCCTAAGTATCAGCCCCTTTTCCAGTCGGTGAAAGGTGAATAATAAACTTTACTTCCTTCTTTTTTTTTTTTTTTTTGAGTAGGAGTCTCAATCTGTCCCAGGCTGGAGTGCAGTGGCACGCCCACGCCCACCACAGCCTTGACCTGCTGGGCTCAGGCGATCCTCCAGCCTCAGCCTTCCAAGGAGCTGGAACTACAGGGGCACGCCATCACGCACGGGTAATTTTTTGAGTAACTGCAGAGACAAGGGCTCACCAAGTCGCCCAGGCTGGTCTCGAGCCTGTGGGCTCAGGCAAGTCGCTCACCTCAGACTCCCGAAGTGCTGGGATTACACGCTGAGCCACAGAGCCAGACCTCTTTTATTTATTTAGTTGAGTCCGAATGTCGCCCTGTCGCCCAGGCAGGAGTGCAGTGGCCTGCTCACAGCGCCGCAGCCTCAGCCTCCTGGGCTCAGGCCATCCGTCCTCCTCGTGAGGCAAACGAAACCAGACCAGGCGAAACGGCAACAAAGGAGCCAGAGAAACGCACGGGCGCAATCCCGGGCGAGGTCTCCCGGCCACATAGCTGGGGCGACGGGTTTATAAAGGGCACGCCGAGACAGCTGTGAGGGGGCTGGGGAGAGCAGTCGTAGCTTGGGCAGCGGTCGCGTCTGCTGGCGACAGGCCGAACGGGGTTGCCAGACTCGCTGTGACAGGCACTGGCTGGCTTTGCGGCTGGGGTCTCAGTTCTGGCCTGGCCCGGGTGGGAGCCATCTCGTTGAGGCGAGGCCCGCCCCGCCCTCCGGTACCTCCGACCTCACACTCCTCAGCCTTCTTTTTTTGTTGTTTTTTGTTGTTGTTGTTGTTGTTGTTGAGTTGGAGTCGCCGAGACTGGAGGGCAGCGGCCGCTCCCGGCCACCGAGCCTCGACCCGCTGGGCTCCGGCGATCCTTCTGCCTCAGCCTCCCAAGTAGCTGGAACTGCAGGCGCGCGCTACCACGCCCGGCTCATTGTTTGATTTATTGTAGAGATGAGGTCTCGCTGCCCAGGCGGGTCTCGAACCCGCAGGCTCAGGCCATCCACTCACCTCAGCCTCCCAAAGGCGCGGGATGACAGGCTGAGCCACCGAGCCCAGCTGGCAGGCTCTTTTATTGTCCCCTCTGCATGTTGTTTTTGTCTTTTGTCCATTTATATCCCACACATAAGTGAGAACATGTGGTGTTTGGTCTTTGAGTTAGCTCGCCTAGGTTGATGCTCTCCAGCTCTGTCTGTGTTACTGCAGAGGACCTAATGTTGTTCTTTTGTTTGGCTGTGTAGTATTTCATGGTGTACATATACCACATTTTCTTCATCTGGTCTGTCATTGATGAGCACGTTGTTTGATTCCATGACTTCACTATTGTAAATCGTGATTAGCATGAACATGCAGGGTTTTCTTCGAGTCTAATGATTTATGTTCTTCTGTGTGCATACCCAATGGTGGGATTGCTGGCAAAAATGGTAGTTCTGTTTGTGGTTCCTTGAGAAACTCCATACTGTTTTCCTTAGAGGTTGAAGTAGTTTACAGTCCCATCAACAGTTCCCTTTTCTGTACATCCATGCCAACATATTTTGCTCTGGCTTTTTTTTTTTTTGAGTTGGAGTCTTACTCTGTTGCCCAGACTGGAGTGCAGTGGCCGC
>NW_007055664.1:49754-50916 GCF_000164805.1 Carlito syrichta | reverse complement strand
CCACTCACCTCAGCCTCCCAAAGGCGCGGGATTACAGGCTGAGCCACCGAGCCTGGCTCACTTGTCTTTCAACGACATGAGTGCTTTCGTTGCAAATTTGATAATAGGTTTTTTTTTTTTTTGAGTCAGAGTCTCACTCTGTTGCCAAGGCTGGAGTGCAGTGGCACATTCAGAGCTACCACAGCCTCAACCTGCTAGGCTTAGGCGATCCTTCCAAGTAGCTGGAACTACAGGCTTGCGTCATCACACCCAACTAATTTTTGTTGACTTATTTTAGAGACGAGGTCTCACCAAGTTGCCCAGGCTGGGCTCAAACCCATGGGCTCAGGCAGTCTTCTTGCCTCAGCCTCCCAAAGTGCTGGGCTTACAGGCTGAGCCACCGCACCCGACTTTAATTATTAATATTTTCTCCATCATCTTCTTAAGTCTAGAAAATCAACAAACAACAAATAAAGCCTTGACTAGCATTAATTGATGAGTTTCCTAGGATGACTATTCCCACCATGGAAACCGCAACCAACACGCGTCACTGAAGGGCGGTGAGAAGAGACGCCAGCCCCATAGTGCCACACAGTGTGTCCACAGGCAGGGGCAACAGGCGCCAAGAGCCTCAAGGGCATAGGTAAGAATGCAAAAGTCACAGGGCTCAGCGGCTCAGCCTGTAATCCCATGCCTCTGGGAGAATGAGGTGAGTGGATTGCATGAGCCCGCGGGTTCGAGACCCGCCTGGGCAGCTTGGCGACACCTCATCTCTAAAATAAATTAAAAAAACTAGCTGGGCATGGTAGCGTGCGCCTGTAGTTCCAGCTACTTTGAAGGCCGAGGCGGAAGGATCGCCAGAGCCCAGCAGGTCGAGGCTGCAGTGGCTGGGAGCGGCCGCTGCACTGCACTCCAGTCTGGGTGACAGAGTGACACTCCAACTCAAAAAAACAAAAACAAACACACAAAAAAAACACCAAGTGCAGTGGCTCACATCTATAATCCCAGCACTTTGGGAGGTGAAGGTGAGAGGATCACCTGAGCCCAAGGGTTTGAGACCAGCCTGGGCAACTTGGCGAGACCTCATCTCTACAATCAATAAAAAATTAAACCGGACTCAGTGGCTCAGCCTGTAATCCTGCGCCTTTGGGAGGCTGAGGTGAGTGGATTGCCTGAGCCCACA
>NW_007055664.1:46245-49208 GCF_000164805.1 Carlito syrichta | reverse complement strand
GGGCTCAGGCAATCCTTCCGCCTCAGCCTTCCAAGTAGCTGGAACCACAAGCATGTGCCATCATGCCCAGCTAATTTTTTGATTTATTGTGGAGACGAGGTCTTACCATATTGCTCATGCTGGTCTCGAACCCGAGCTCAGGTAATCCTCCCATCCCCGACTCCCAAAGTGCTGGGATTACAGGGGTGAGCCACAATACACAGCCCTTTTTTGTTTCTTTGTTGTTTTTGAGTCAGGGATCTCATTCTGTTGCCCAGGCTGGAGTGAAGTGGCAGGATCACTGTTCACTGCAGCCTCTGCCTCCTGGGTCTAGGCAGTCCTTCTGTATTGGGATTACAGGCGCACATCACCATGCCTAGCGACTTTAAACATTTTTTTTTGTAGAGATGAGGTCTCCCTATTTTGCTCAGGCTGGTCTTGAACTCCTGGGCTCAAGCGATCCGCTTACCTGGGCTTCCCAAAGTGCTGGAATTACAAGCATGTGCCACCCACCTGGCCCATTCCTTTGCTTTTCATATTAAGTTTATACAGTATAATTTTTAATAAGAGCTGCCCTTGACAAATGGCTTTCAAAATTCCTGAAAACCTGTTCTTTGACTGAAATCAGCTAAATCAGTTAAAAAAAATCAGATTGCAACCGGGCTTGGTGGCTCAGCCTGTAATCCCACGCCTTTGGGAGCCTGCGGGTTCGAGACTCGCCTGGGCAGCGAGACCTCATCTCTACAATAAATCAAAAAATCAGCCGGGCGTGGTAGCACATGTTTGTAATTCCGGCTACTGGGAAGACTGAGGCGGAAGGAACGCCAGAGCCCAGCAGGTCGAGGATGCAGTGGCCGGGGGCAGCCACTGCACTCCAGTCTGGGTGACAGAGTGAGACTCCAACTCAAAAGAAAAAAAAATTAAATTGCTAGCAAAATAATAGTATCAACCAGCTTACTCCATTTTGTTTAAAGCTTCCATCTTAGTTGCCTGCCTGACCTAAGAATCACCCCTCAATGCCTACATGTGATCACTGTAATGTTCCCATGACCACAGATCACCAGCTTTGTCCCCTTTGGGCAGGTCGTGCTGAATGTTTCCTGCTGACTGTTTCAAAACTCCCTAGTCATAAGTTCCTTGTAATTGTATGCTTAGTTAACTGAAATCAAATGTTACGCTGTGCAAAACCCCCCTGTTACATTTTCATATTTTGTTCTTATATTTTGTTAGTGACCTAACCAAGGTAACTACATTGTGTAATGATTCTTCTACCTAGTCTCTATGTAACTGCCTTAAACTATGTCTTGTTGGCAGAACTCCAAGGACTTTCTGGTCACCAGCTATACCTGGGACATAAAATTAATCAAAACTCCCTAACAACCAAAAGTTCCCATTTTGGTTGCCAAGTAATTAGTTAATGGTTGCTACGGTCACTAAGTTGCTATGTAGCCAACACTGCAAATTTTACCTATGAAAGCTTGTCACAAACTGCACTAGTTTGTCAAGAGTTTTTCTGGTGTGAGCCTGCTCTTGACCCACACATTAATGAAGGACTCATAACTAATTAGACTTAGCATGCTGGTGTGTCTCTTTCTTGCAACTCAGTCATAACATGACTTCCACAATTGGTCCCAGCACACCTGAGTTTGTTTAGTTGTTCTCCTGATGACAGGTGGATAGATGCTTCTCAGTTTTGGATTATTATCAATAAAATTGCAATGGATGTTGTTTTTTTTTTTTTTAGTCGGAGTCCCACTCTGTTGCCCAGGCTGGAGTGCAGTGGCATGCTCATGGCCACCACAGCCTTGACCTGCTGGGCTCAGGAGATCCTTCTGCCTCAATGTAGCTAGAACTACAGGCCCATGCTTCTACACCCGGTTGATTTTTTTGATTTATTGTAGAGACGAGTTCTCACCAAGTTTCCCAGGCTGGTCTTGAACCCCTGAGCTCAGGCAATCCTCTTGCCTTAGCCTCCCAAAGTGCTGAGATGACAGCCTTGATCTACCACACCCAGCCTGCAATGAATATTTCTATGCACATCCTTGCATGATGTATGATTTTATTTCTCTTTGGTACAATGTGCAGAGTGATAGAATACACACATGTTTAGTTCTGTAAGAAATTATCAGATTTTTTCCCCAAGTGATATACCACTTTACACTCCCATCTATGTGAGAATTTTTTTTTTTTTTGAGTGGGAGTCTCACTCTGTCGCCCAGACTGGAGTGCAGTGGCCGCTCCCGGCCACCGCAGCCTCGACCTGCTGGGCTCCGGCGATCCTTCCGCTCGGCCTTCCAAGTAGCCGGAACTACGGGCATGCGCTACCATGCCTGGCTAATTTTTTAAATTATTTATTGTAGAGACGAGGTCTTGCCAAGTTGCCCGGGTGGGTCTTGAACCCGTGAGCTCAGGCAATCCACTCGCCTTGGCCTCCCAAAGTGCTGGGATGACAGGCTGAGCCACTGAGCCGGGCCTTCATTTTACATATTTACAAGTATCTTTGTACACAAACTCCAGAAGTGCAGTTGTTGGATGCAACACTTTGTGTGTATACATCTTGACACACATAATCAGATGAGCTCCTCTCCAGTCCAGCAGTGTTGACAATGCCTATGTCCTCGAAGCCTCACCAACCAAGGGCACTGGCAACTTGGGGATGCTTGCCAATCATGGTGGGAAAATGCTGTCTCAGAGTTTTAACTTGCACTTTCCCTTATACAAATAAGATTGAGGGTTTTTTTTGGTATGATTTTTGTTTTTAAAAAGTCAGAGTCTCACTTGGTCACCCAGACTGGAGTGCAGTAGCACACTCACCGTCACCTCATCCTTGACCCACTGGGCTCAGGTGATCGATCCTTCCGCCTCAGCCTTCCAAGTAGCTGGAACTACAGGGACGCGCCACCACACTCAGGTAATTTTTTAATTAATTAATTTATTTATTTATTTTTGTATTGGAGTCTCACTCTGTCACCCAGACTGGAGTG
>NW_007055664.1:45169-46001 GCF_000164805.1 Carlito syrichta | reverse complement strand
CCCAGGTGGGTCTCAAACCCACAGGTTCAGGCAATCCACTCACCTCAGCCTCCCAAAGGCACAGCATTACAGGCTGAGCCACTGAGCCCGGCTACTTTTTGATTTATTGTAGATGATGTCTCACCAAGCTGCCTAGGCAGGTCTCGAACATGTGGGCTCAGGCAATTCTCTCACCTCAGCCTCCCAAAATGCTGGAATTATAGGTGTGAGTCACTGCACCCGACTTAACATTTTATTAAAGTAGATCTGCAAAATACTTTTTTTTTTTTGAGTCACAGTCTCACTCTGTCTCCAAGGCCAGAGTACAGTGGCATGTTCCTGGGCTCAGGCGATCCTTCTGCCTCAGCCTTCCAAGTAGCTGGAACTATAGGTGCGTACCACCATGCCCAGCTAATTTTTATTTTTTATTATTGAGATGAGGTCTCATCAAGTTGCCCAGGCTGGTCTCAAACCCATGGACTCAGGCAATGCTCTTACCTCGGCCTCCCAAAATGCTGGGATTATAGGTATGAGCCACTGCACTGCGTCCGGACAGAATGCTCATAAAAGCTTGTTGCTAGGTATTATATTTATGTTTTATTGACAAGTATGGAATTTATAAATATAACAATTATAATTTTGTAAACATAGTGTGTATTTACAAAAATTATAAATATAAAAAATAAACATTTATAAATAAAACATAAATATTGCTAACAGTAAATTTATAAATGTAATATTATAAATAAAAATATAATAATATTTGCATATGTTTGGTTATTTACTTTTTCTATAAATAACCCTGTGTAAAATTGATCTTTTATTCTGTTGAACCTTTTTTTTTTTTTTTTTT
>NW_007055664.1:44460-45098 GCF_000164805.1 Carlito syrichta | reverse complement strand
CGTGCGCTACCACGCCCGGCTAATTTTTGATTTATTGTAGAGATGAGGTCTCACCAAGTTGCCCAGGCAGGTCTCGAACCCGCGATCTCAGGCAATCCACTCACCTTAGCCTCCCAAAGGCGGGGGATTACAGGCTGACCCACCGAGCCCGGCTCTGAACCTTTTTTTTTTTTGAGTTGGAGTCTCATTCCGTCATTCAGACTGGAGTGCAGTGTCACGCTCCTGGCCACCGCAGCCTCGCCCTGCTGGGCTCTGGCGATCCGGCCGCCTCAGCCTTCCAAGTAGCTGGAACCACAGGCATGCACTTCCATGTCCGGCTAATTTTTTATTTATTGTAGAGACGAGGTCTTGCCAAGTTGCCCAGGTGGGTCTAGTACCTGTGGGCTCAGGCAATCCACTTGCCTCAGCTTCCCTCCCAAAGTGCTGGATGACAGGCTGAGCCACAGGGCCCAGCCTGCTGTATCTCTAACCAGCTATTAATTAGATATGTGATAGCTATTTTTTTTATTTTGATTTTTACTTCTTATTGTTCATGTAGACTTTTATTTTACTTTTTTTTTTTTTGAGTTGGAGTCTCCCTCTGTCGCCCAGACTGGAGTGCAATGGCCGCTCCCGGCCACCGCATCCTCGACCTGCTG
>NW_007055664.1:42188-44047 GCF_000164805.1 Carlito syrichta | reverse complement strand
TCCACTCACCTCAGCCTCCCAAAGGCGCGAGATTACAGGCTGAGCCACTGAGCCCGGCCTCAAGAACTTTTTCATGCACTTTAAAAATGGCAATATTGGGAGCCGGGCTCGGTGGCTCAGCCTGTAATCTTGCGCCTTTGGGAGGCTGCGGTGAGTGGATTGCCTTGAGCCCGTGGGTTCGAGACCCATCTGGGCAACTAGAAGAGCCCTCAGCTCTACAATAAATCAAAAACTAGCCGGGCGTGGAAGTGCGCGCCTGTAGTTCCAGCTACTTGGAAGGCTGAGGCAGAAGGATCGCCGGAGCCCAGCAGGTCGAGGATGCGGTGGCCGGGAGCGGCCAATGCACTCCAGTCTGGGCGACAGAGGGAGACTCCAACTCAAAAAAAATAACAGCAAAAACAAAAACAAACCAAAAAAAGAGCAAGTACTGGCCGGGTAGGGTGGCTCAAGCCAGTAACCCCAGCAGTTTGGGAGGCCGAAGTGAGAGGATTGCCTGAGCTTGCGGGTTCGAGACTAGCCCGGGCAACATGGTGAGACCTCCTCTCTATAGTAATTCAAAAAATTAGCCAGGCATGGTGGTTCTGGCTGCTTGGAGGGCTGAGGCGGAAGAACTGCCTGAGCCCAGCAGGTGGAAGTTGTGGTGGCTGGGAGCGTGCCACTGCACTCCAGCCTGGACAATGGCTTGAGACTTTGACTCCAAAAGTAAGTAAGTAAGTAAGTAAATAAATAAATATAAAGAGCAAGTACTTTGGGAGGCTGGCTCACATCTGTAGTCCTAGGTCCTTGGGAGCCTGAGGCAGGAGGGTGCCTGCAGCCAGGAGTTCAAAGCCGCAGTTATGTCTGCACCACTGCACTTCAGCCTAGGCCACAAAGACCCCGTGTCAAAAAAAAGCAAAAAAAAAAAAGCACTTTCAAGCCAAACTTCAGGATTTGAATAATCCTGGGCCTGCTTCCTGTCTGTGCTTAACTTCCTCCTTCGTAAATGAGCCATGTAAAAATGTCAAAGCTCCTAAAATCTCCCAAACACTTTCCACCTTAACAAAGATGTGACTGTGATCTGAATGACATGACGTGCCTTACAAGGCCACTTCTCAGATTACAGCTTGACTCTTCATCTATTATATACGTGACTAAAAAAGTTCAGCGACGACCAGACGGCCCCCTTTCAGTCACTAATTTTTATTACGGATCACCTGCCTCCTTGATTGCTGTATACCTACCTTGGATTGAATGGAACAGCCCAGATGCCCCAAGAGTCCCATCTTCAACATGCAATGCTAAATATTCTTTCCCCGGAAAAGACCGCCTCCACGAATCACATCATTATACGTACGCGTCCAGTCTTGCTTGTTTTTGAGTCGGAGGCTCGCTCTGTGGCCCAGACTGGCGGGCAGGGGCCGCTCCCGGGCCGCGCAGCCTCGGCCCGCTGGGCTCCGGCGGTCCTTCCGCCTCCGCCTGCGAGGGGCTGGGACGACGGGCGCGTGCCAACATCCGGCCTTACGGAACAAGGCCACAGCTCCATTTAACTTCTCCCAGCTTTGCTTCCGTAGACAATCCCCAAGTTTTGGCTGACACTCCGACTTCCGATTTTCCGGGCGGGTCGCCTTCTCGCTCAGCGCCGGCCCTGGACCCCGCGGTCAGGCTGCAAGGAAGGGGCGGCGGGGCGGGAGGCTGGGGCGCGGCTCCTGCACCAGCGGGCCCGCGTCCACGCACTTGCACACCTCACCCCGCGCGGAACCGCGGCCCGGAAACGAAACCCCCCGAAAGGGAGTTCCGACCTGCACTCCCTGCGGCTGGCAGCCACCAGGATCCCGACGGGCCCAGGCAGCCGAGGGAGCGCAAAGCAGCGCCGGGCAAGG
>NW_007055664.1:27057-41189 GCF_000164805.1 Carlito syrichta | reverse complement strand
GGCCGGTCTTCCGAGCTTCGAGGCGCGGGCCTGGCGTCTCGGCTGTGACCAAGCCGGCCTGCTGGGGCGGAGGGCGCGCGAGCGGCCGCTTGGGTGTTCGGCGTGCGGGGGTTTCCGCCGAGCTAGAGCCAGGCGTGCTCGGCCGAGTGGAGGTCGCGGTCTGGCCGAGGAGCCTGCGGGCTGCGAGGGGCTGCGAGCGGCGGGGACGGCCTGCCTCCTCGGGCCCCCTGGGCAGAAGTCGCCGGAAGTGCCGGCCAGCGGGGCGCCGCGGCTCACGCCTGCCGTCCCAGCGCTCCGGGAGGCCGAGGCGAGAGGGTGGCCGGGGCTCCGGGTTTGAGACCGGCCCGGGCAGTCGGCGAGACAGCATCCCTACGGTAAACTGGAAAAGTAGCCGGGCCTGGTGGTGCGCACCTGTCGTTCCAGCCGCTTGGAAGGCTCGCCCGAGCCCAGCGGGTCGAGGCTGTGGAGGCCGTGAGCGTGCCCCTGCGCTCCAGCCTGGGTGGCAGAGTGAGACTCCCGGTCAAAAAAGAAAACGAAATGCCCAGGCAGAATCCCCGTTCTTCCTGCCACCTGGCCCGAGGAGCAGAGGAAGGGTTAGGCTGTGTAGGTCGAGTGCCTGCAGCCCAGGAGGAAGCAGGCCGCTTGTCACCTCCCATGTCTTCTAAGGCCCTGATGCATTCGTTAAGATTGTCCCTACAACCGCCCAGCAACTGGTTTTCATTTTGAGATTAGACAGAATTGTAATGCCGACGGTAGTTGGATTCCAGATTTCAGGAACATAAGAGTAGTGTAATGCCTCAAAGGTAGAGAACTAGAATTGAAAACAAAGTCTGAAGTGCACTGAGAAATTTTTTATAGGTTCTGTGATTTCAAGGGAAATTTTGTTTACCGAACTTGTCTTATTTACACATTTTCTGTTCTTGAATCTACGAGAACAACTTTAAAACAGCAGCATGCCAGTGTGATAGAGTAATACTTTTCTCATGGGCATGGTGGCACATGCCTGTAGTTCCAGCTACTTGGAAGGCTGAGGCCTAAGGATCACCTGAGCACAGTGGGTCAAGGATGAGGTGGTGGTGAGCATGCTACTGCACTCCAGTCTGGGTGACTGAGTGAGACTCCGACTCAAAACACACAAAAGCTTTTTTTTGTAGAGGCAGGATGTGTCTCACAGTATTGGCCAGGCTGATCTTGAACTCTTGGCTGCATGCAGTTCACAGTGCTAGGATTAGAAGCATGAGCCACATTGCCTGGCGTATATGCTTTTTTTTCTTTTTGAGTCAGAGTCTCAATCTTGTCCAGGCTGGAGCACAGTGACACAGTTGCAGCTCACTGCAGCCTCTGACTCCTGGACTTATGGATTCTCCTGTACCAGCCTTCTAGGTAACAGTACCACAGGTGTGTGCCACCACACCCAGCTATTTATTTACTTGCTTAAGTCAGAGTCTTATTCTGTCGCCCAGGGTGGAATGCAGTGGCACGCTCACAGCCACTGCAGCCTCAACCTGCTAGGATCAGTGATCTGAGAGTCTAGTGCCATTGGTTACCCTGAAACCATCAACTTCCCAGTCTAACTTGGTTTGGATCAAGGACCACAGTCCCAAGGCTGGATCCACAGAGAACTTTTTAAAAGTTTTGCATTTGAAATGACAACTGTCAGAGTTACTAGGGGGGGCGTGACATCTGCATCAGAGGAGACAAATGTTAGATTAGATTAGGGCCGGCTGGATGGCTCAGCCTGTAATCCCAGCACTTCGGGAGGCCAAGGTGAGTGGATTGCTTGAGCCCGCGGGTTCGCGACCTGCCTGGGCAACTTGGCGAGGCCTCATCTCTACAATAAATCAAAAATCAGCCGGGCGTGGTAGCACGCGCCTGTAGTTCCAGCTACTTGGAGGGCTGAGGCGGAAGGATCGCTGGAGCCCAGCAGGTCCAGGCTGCGGTGGCTGGGAGTGGCCACTGCACTCCAGTCTGAGCGACAAAGTGAGACTCCAACTCAAAAAAAAAAAAATCTTTAAAAAGATGACAGCCTGTGATCCCGCCCCTTTGGGAGGCTGAGGTGAATGGATTGCCTGAGCCCGCGGGTTCGAGTTCCGCCTGGGCAGCTTGGTGAGACCTCATCTCTACAATAAATCAAAAAATTAGCCAGGCGTGGTAGCGCCCGCCTGTTGTTCCAGCTACTTGGAAGTCTGAGGCGGAAGGATCACTGGAGCCCAGCAGGTCGAGGCTGCCGTGGCCGGGAGTCGCCACTGCACTCCAGTCTGGGCGACAGAGTGAGACTCCAACTCAAAAAAAAAATAAAGTAAAATGAAAATAAAAAGATGACAATAAGCTGGATGCATTGGCTCACGCCTGTAATCCCAGCACTTTGGGAGGCGCAGGCGAGAGGCTCCTCTAAGCCCGTGAGTTTGAGGCCAGCCTGGGCAACATGGCAAAACCTTATCTCCACAATTAAGAAATTAGCTGGGCATGGTGGCGCGTGCCTGTAGTTCCAGTTACTTGGAAGACTGAAGGGGAAGGATCCCTGGAGTCCAGCATTTTACGGCTACAGTGGTTGTGAGTGTTCCACTGCACTCCATCCTGGGCAACAGAGTGAGACTCTAACTCAAAAAAAAAAAAAAAAAAATGACAGCAGAAACTCTTCAAGTTGAAAATTCATTATCAGTCAACCAGACGTGGTGGCTCACACCTGTAATACCAGCACTTTGGGAGATAGACGAGAGGATTGCCTGAGTCTAGGGGTTCGAGACCAGCCTGGGCAACTTGACGAGACCTTGTCTCTACAATAATAATAATAAAAAAGAAAACATTAGCCAGACATAGTGGTGCATGCCTGTAAATTACAGTTACTTGGAAGGCTGAGATGGAAGGATTGCCTGAGCCCCGCAGACCAAGGCTGCAATCCTTGGTCTGCGATAGAGCATGACTCCTACTCAAAAAAATCAAAACAAAACCAATAAAAAGAAAAGTCTATTTTTAAGATGAAAGACCCATCGTGATACTACTTTCTCTAGTCTGAATATATACTAAGGTCTAAACAAAGTTTTCACATGGGATAGTAATTATGAAATTACTAAAATCCAAGGTTTTTAACATTTTCTGCCAACCTAATTTCAAGGGGCTTAAATTCTCTCAGAAGCACCAATAATAATATAAGATTCAATACTCTTTAGAATAATCAACATTGGGAATGTTCAGTAATGTCTGACATCACCAAGAAGAGCATGTAAGCTGGTACTGATGGCTCATGCCTATAATCCCAGTACTTTGGGAGGCAGAGGTGAGAAGATTGCCTGAGCCCACGGGTTTGAGACCAGCCTGGGCAAAATGACAAGACCTCATATACGTTTTTTTTTTTTTTTTTAGTTGGAGTCTCACTGTCACCCAGACTGGAGGGCAGTGGCCGCTCCCGGCCACCACAGCCTCGACCTGCTGGGCTCCAGCGATCCTTCCGCCTCAGCCCTCCTAGTAGCTGGAACTACAGGCGCGCGCTACCACGCCTGGCTAGCTTTTGATTTATTGTAGAGATGAGGTCTCGTCAAGTTGCCCAGGACTCAGGCAATCCACTCACCTCGGCTTCCCAAAGTGCTGAGATTACAGGCTGAGCCATCAAACCCGGCCCTTCATCTCTACATTTAATCAAAAAAATTAGCTGGGTTTGGTGGTGCACACCTGTAGTTCCAGCTGCTTGGAAGACTGAGGCGAAATAATCAACTGAGCCCAGAAGTCCAGGCTGTGGTGGCCATGATCATGGCACTGCACTCTAGCCTGGGTGATGGAGTGAGACTCCGACTCAAAAACAAAAAAACGTATAGCCTGGGTGTGGTGGCTCACACTCAATCCCAGCACTTTGGGAGGCAGAAGGATCGCTTGAGCCCAGGAGCTCAAGACCAGCCTGGGCAATATAGCAAGACTTCATCTCTGCAAGTAAAAATAAAAAATTAAGCCTGGGCGCAGTGGTTCACGCCTGTCATCCCAGGACTTTGAGAGGCAGAGGCAAGAGGATTGCTTGACCTCAGGGGTTTGAGATCAGCCTGGGCAACTCTGTCAGACCTTGTCTCTACAATAGGTAAAAAAGTAAGCCAGGCGTGGCAGTGCGTGCCTGGAGTTTTAGCTACTTGGGAGGCAGTGGTGGAAGGATTGCTTGAGCCCAGCGGGTCGAGGCTGCGGTGGCCATGAGTGTCCCACTGCACTTCAGCCTGAGTGGCACAGTGAGACTCCAACTCAAAGAAAAAAAATAGAACAGTCCTGTGTACGGGCATTTGCCTAACATCTTGATAGAAAGATTGTTAGCATTTTGCTGTATTTGTCTTTTTTTGTAGAAATGTTTTAAATGTTACAGACACATCATTTTCGTCCTTATGTACTTTAGTATGTAGTTCTAAAAAATTACATATTTATACACATCTACAGTACTGTTATTATGCTTAAACTTAATTGTTTTGTGCCAGCTGGTACCCAGCCCGTACTTGGTTGTGTCCCAAATATCCCTAAAATAGCTCTTTTCAGTTTTTTGCAGTCTAAATACGAATCCAAACAAAATTCATCTGCCTTAGGTCTAAATCCATTCGAATCTAAAACTACCCTTCCCCTCCCCCCTTTTCCCTCATCATTGACTTACTGAAGAAACTGGGTCATTTGTCTTCTGGAAGGTCCCACCTTTGGGTTCATGTCTGATTGCTTCATGATGTCCTTCAGCTTAGTCTTCTAGCTCCTGTTTGGGGGTAGACTGGAAGTGAGATACAGGTTTCATTTGTCTTTTGTCGCAGTGCAGCTCCGGTGATACAAAGTCATTTACATTTCTGTCGCATCAGGATGCTCGTAATAGTTTGTCAATGATGTTAAGATTCACCAGTGGATTCAGGCTTCAAGTCCACTCATCACTAAACAGTCCTGAATTAGATTTTAAATAAATGTCTTCAGTTAGTATTTATTGTGATGAAAAGTTCCATGTTTTCTCTTGGATGGTTTTTCGGTATTCAGGAATATTCGCAAGGGTGTTTATGAGCTCTGTGACAAGCACTGTAAGATGCAGACAAACAGGGCTGAACAAGGTATTTTCTCTGCCCTTGGGCTCACCGTCTTGGGGGAGTCTCATTTAAACAAGTTACTTAAGGAACTTTTCGGCATTTATTCACAAATGTGTCTGTTATATCACTGGCTTTGGAGGAGAAACTATGTTTTGTCAATCCTATGTTTTATATTTTATCTGCTTGTACTTTTTTTTTTTTTAATTGGAGTCTCACTCTGTTGCCCAGGCTGGAGTGCAGTGGCATGCTCACGGCCAGTGCAGTCTTGACCTGCTGGGCTCAAGTGATCCTTCTGCCTCAGCCTTCCAAGTAGCTGGGACTACAAGCATGCACCATCATGCCCGGCTAATTTTTCCTTTTCTTTTTTTTTTTTTTGAGTCAGAGTCTTACTCTGTTGCCCAGACTGGAGTGCAGTGGTTGCTCCCAGCCACTGCAGCCTCGACCTGCTGGGCTCGGGCAATCCTTCTGCCTCAGCCTTCCGAGTAGCCGGAATTACAGGCACGTGCTACCACGCCCAGCTGATTTTTTAATTTATTGTAGAGATGCGGTCTCACCAAGTTGTCCAGGCGGGTCTCGAACCCAGGGGCTCAGGCAATCCACTCACCTCAGCCTCCCAAAGCGTGTGATTACAGGCTGAGCCATCGAGCCTGGCTTAATTTTTCTTGAGTTACTGTAGAGACAAGGTCTCACCAACTTGGCCAGGCTTGTCTTGAACCTGTGGGCTCAGGCAGTTCTCTCACCTCGGGTTCCCAAAGTACTGGGATGATAGGTATGAACCATCGTGCCCGGCCTTTAATTTTTTATTCATTAAAACTTTTTAAGTCACTTTAGGAAATTTTTATCAGCCCCTGGTGAAGTAAAAATGCCTGCAGAGAAAAATGACTTCTGGGTAGTTTGAAACTTACCAAAATTCAAATGTGATTCTGTCCAGTTTTTTAGTGGCAAGTGTAGATGTTATAGAATTGAATTATTAGTGGTCTAGACTGTGTCAAGTCAGGTCATGGAAGGAGAGGCTCCTGGTGTCCAGTCCTTCCTTTGGGTTTGCAGTTTGGGGCCATTACGATGAATGCTGCTTATGAACCTTCATGTACAGCTCTAGGCAGAGGATGTGCTTTTACTTCTCTTGGGTCTCTGTTTAGTAGTGGAATAGTGAGGTCATTCGATAGCTCTGTGTCAACCTGTGCTGTTCCTGAACTTTGTCACCTGCCAGATGGCAGTTCCTGCTGGTCCACAGTCCACATCTCCACCTGGCGGTGGTAGCCTAGCCTTGTCTCCTTGATCATCTGCTGCTGATTCTTTTTTTTTTTTTCAGTTGGAGTCTCACTGTCACCTAGACTAGAGTGCAGTGGCCGCTTCTGGCCACCGCAGCCTTGACCTGCTGGACTCCAGCGATGCTTCCGCTTCAGCCTTCCAAGTAGCTGGAACAATAGGCGCGCGCTACCACACCCGGCTAATTTTTGATTTGTTGTAGAGATGAGGTCTCACCAAGTTGCCCAGGCAGGTCTCGAACCCGCCAGCTCAGGCAATCCATTCACCTTGGCCTCCGAAAGTGCTGGGTTTACAGGCTGGGTCACCGAGCCCGGCCTGCTGCTGATTCTTTACACGTAGCCCAAGCGCCAGGCAAACCCGATGGCCCAGTATTCCTGAAAGACATCTTGCGTGTTCTCATTGCTGTGGCCGATTGAGTCCCATCCATCGCTTGTTGGAAATGCTGCTCCTGTAATCAGGTTTATCCTGGCCATTTTTCCCCTCCTAGATTGAAGTTCTGCTCTCCGGTCTCAGCCCTCAGGGCACCTTGTTCTCTGGTAACTCCTAACACTCCTTTGCCTTGTATCGTTGTTGCTCATGCATTTTGTCTTATTTATAGGCCTGTGCTGTCCAGTACAATACCTGTTATCTACATGAGTCTGCATAATTAAAGTTAAGCCAAAAATTCGGTTACTGGATTTGAACAGTACAGATATACATTTCCATCTTTGCCGACGGTTCTGTTGGATGGCACTTTTCTAGATTGTAACAGCAGGGACTGGCCTTTTTTTCCTCTGTGGCCTTTGGACAGAGAAATAACGTTTGGGAAGTATTCACTTCTTTAGAGACGATCATTGAACCAGAAAAGTAGATGAAATATTTGAAGGTTTCCAAATGTCTATGTTTCAGGTCTGCCAAGCATGAGTTACAAGTGCAGGGGAATAGGGATGGGCAGTTGCCAATTTATTTATTCCTAAGCTGTGGCATGAGACAGCAGTTGATTGTGTGCTCTTGTGCCTTCCAGTACTTGCTTTCTCCCCTCTGTAGTCTGTAGAATTGCACTGTACAGCTCCAGCTGTGTGTGGACGGTTTAAGTTGAAGTTAAAGCTAGAGGGTCGGTTCCCACACTAGCCCACTTTTCAGGCGTTCAGCAGCCATGCTTGGCAGGTGGCTGCCATGTGGGCCAGCGCCGATAGAGGAGGACGTGGTCATCGGGCAGAGTTCGGTCATCGGTGCTGTCGGTTGGTCAAGACCTATTTTAGTTGTAGACGTCATGGCAAATCTGGCATCTGGCTTTGTTTTAGAAGTTAAATAAAAATTGGACAAGTTATTAAGGTAATGAATGTCCTAGTCACTGAGGTTGCTGCTGTATTCCCAACTGAGGCCAGGACTTGTACAGAGACAAAGGATGTGACCTGGTATATTATTCTTTGTAGTGGACTACTTGGTTGTAAATGTTCTAAACGAGTCAGATGAGCTGAAAATTGGAAGTGGTTTGCTTTTGTATTTTGTCTTGGTCATGGAATTTAGTGCCTGGAGTGTTGTGAAGCGCGTTTGTGTTTTACAAAGCCTGTCGGGTCGTTGTACCAGTTTTGCACCAGGCGTTGTTATTGGTGCTGGAGATACTGCTATAAAGAAAACCACATGCTGGTTCCTTGCTTCATGGGAGTGTGGGAAAGGCATACGCTAACAAGCAAGTAAATACACATTCTGTGTTGTGTTTTGTTTATTTTGGAGACAGAATCTCACTGTGTGGCCCAGCTGGACTCAAGTGGTCCTCCCGCCTTGGTTTTCCCATTAGCTGGGGCTTTGGTGCCCACTTCTGCTTCTGGCTTGTCTTTTTTTCTTTTGGGCCAGAGTCTCCGTCGCCCGGGCTGGAGTGCAGCGGCACACTCATGGCCACCCCAGCGTCGACCTGCTGGGCTCTGGCGATCCTTCCGCCTCCGGCTTCCAAGGAGCCAGAGCTACAGGTGCATGCTGCCACGCCCGGTAATCTTTATTTATTTATTTATTGTCGAGATGAGGTCTCGCCGAGTTGCCCGGTCTCGTCTCGAACCTGCAGGCTCAGACAGTCCACTCGCCTCGGCCTCCCATAGTGCTGGGATTGCAGGCTAAGCCACCTTGAGTAGATTATATTTTAGAGCAGTTTCAGGTTCTCAGCAAAATTAAGTAGGAAGTTTAGAGAGTTCCCAGGTATCCCCTGCTCCCACACACTCTGCTTTTATCTTAAAGATCACCCTAATCTTTATGACCGCATAAGTCAGTGAAAGATTTACCGCTGGGTAGCTGGGCTCGGTGGCTCAGCCTGTAATTTCGCACTTTGGGAGGCCAAGGTGAGTGAATTGCCTGAGCCTGCGGGTTCGAGACCCACCTGGGCAACTTGGCAAGACCTCGTCTCTACAATAAATCAAAAAAGAAATTAGCCGGGCTTGGTAGTGTGTGCCTGTAGTTCCGGCTCCTTGGAAGGCTGAGCTGGAGCCCAGTAGGTTGAGGCTGCCGTGGCCAGGAGGTGCAACTGCATTCCAGTCTGGGCGACAGAGTGAGGCTCCAACTCAAAAAAAAAAAAAGATTTACCGGTGGTTGAGGTGCCTCAAGCCCGCAGTCCTAGCACTTTGGGAGGCTGAGGCAAGAGAATTGCCTGAGACCAGGGGTTTGAGACCAGCCAACTTGGTGAGCCCTCGTCTCTACAATAAATCAAAAAATTAACCGGGCGTGGTGGCTTGTGTCTGTGTAGTTGTAGCTACTTGGAAGACTGAGGTGGAAGAATCACCTGAGCCCAACAGGTTGAGGCTGTAGCGGGCATGAGCTTGCAACTGCACTTCAACTCAAAAAAAAAGATTTACCAGATGAGCAAGAGCGAAAGCTCACACTTGAAGAACACAGGGCGTGGTGATATTCAGAGGAGCTTGCTGCAAATACTAATGAGACTCTTGGAGACGGGGTAGAGTCACGGTTATAACTGTACAAGTTCTTGAGCTTTTCAGGAAAGACATTTGTGAATGATAGCACGCTGAATGGGTTAATAGGGTTGCTGGGCTATAGCCAGCTTGTCTGTTAGGGAAAAACACATTTAGTAGAAGTTACTTAGGAAATACAGGAACGGCCGGGCTTGGTGGCTCAGCCTATCATCCCAGTGCTTTGGGAGGCCGAGGTGAGAGGAGTGTCTGAGCCCGCAGGTTCGAGACCCGCCTGGGCAACTTGGTGAGACCTGTCTCTATAATAAATCAAAACTAACTGGGTGTGGTAGTGCATGGCTGTATTTCCAGCTCCTTGGAAGGCTGAGGCGGAAGCATCGCCGGAGCCCAGCAGGTTGAGGCCGCGGTGGTCGGGAGCGGCCACTGTACTCCAGTCTGGGCAACGGAGTGAGACTCTGACTCAAAAAAATAAATAAATAAATAAATAAAAAGAAATACACGAAAGTACAAAAGGAACAGTAAACCCAGTCACTTTTCATATTTTTATGTATTTCCTCACAGACGTTTTTCTGTTTGTGCCAGAGGTGCACATGCCTGTCTATACAGATGTGAATTTAAGGTCATACTGCATAATGCAGTGCCTTACTGGGTTTTCCACTCAACATTGTATAGTGATGTTTTTAAGCACTTTAAAAAGCAGCTGCATGATAATTCATGCTCTGGGTTTATCTTGGTTTTCTTAGCTGTTTTTCTCTGTTACAGGAACATTTAGGTCACGGGTAGCATTCTCCCCTTAGCTTCTGATGGTCCGAAGAGAGTGGTAAAGCTTACAGTGCCCTCCCTACTTGGGCATCCATTAGGATGCTGGGCATTCCTGTTCTGTTCCCTGCTGGTCTGAAGCAGTGTGAAATGCATTATTTTATAGTAGGCTAGAGAAAGGACTCTTGTGACCTGCTTTTTTGAGACTGATGCTGGAGAAAAATCTGACAACAAACGCACTTGGCTGAATCACTTTTTTTTTCCTTTCAGCTCCTGAAATCATGAATCCTGTTTATAGCCCTGGATCTTCTGGGGTTCCCTATGCAAATGCCAAAGGAATTGGTTATCCAGGTAAGCGAGTAAAATACTGCTTTCACTCTTGAACTTTGAACGGTTGACTTGTTTCCATGTCCTAAGAATGCTTTCCACTGACAAACTCAGCTCAAAATGGTTTAGACAAGGGGGAATACATGGAAGTGAAGTCAAACGATAGGACTGGATTTGGCCAGAGCTTGATCTGGTGGCTTCAGCAGTGGAGACTAGGACCTAGTTTTCCTGCCTTCCGGTCTCAGCTTTACCTCTCAGAATTCATCAGTGTTGCTCATACGTTCTCGCCTCCCTGTTATGGTCTCTGTGAGGGCTGGCCCCTTAAGAGGCAGTCGCTAGGAGCCTCTTAATCTCTGTCCTGTGGGAAAGCCTGGTGGGGCTCCTTTCCCTGTTCATTCTAGTACTGGTGTTTGTTCTGATTAAACGCAGCTTGCATCCCCGGGCCATGGAGAGGATTCTGCTGATTGACTTAGGCCTAAGCCAGTTCTTCGCCTCTGAGGGACGGAGGCGGTGAATCAGAAATTGGGGGAACGAGGGCTGGCTAGTTAGAATAGCGAATGGTTGTCCTAGCCTGTGACTCTGAGAAAGGAGTAGCTATTTGGGTTTTGATAGTGTGGTGGAAGAGAGGACTCGAGACCTTATCGCTACAGCACCCTCAGAAAGTGAAATAAAACATTCTACAAATGTGTAACACCTTGCAGGAGGTAAGGGACGTGTCTGGGGTCAGTATGAAAATGATGTGAAGCCCAGCTCCTCTGGCCACTGAGCGAATGTGCCTGTCTGAGCACCTGTGCTGTTTGTGGATTTCGGCCGTTTGCACTTGGGGCAACTTGCAGGTTGCCTGCCGGCAACTCAACCACACTTTTTGCAAAACAGTAAAAAACGAACTGCTTCATATTAAATAGTATAGCGTTGGAACCGATTATTTCATTGATTTGGTGTTTGACATTGAGGAACTTATGACCAAAAAATCAAAATTTTGTATCATATTTTTCTGACGTGTTAACATGTGAAACAGTCACTGACATGCATTGCAGGTTCATTGACACATGTCATGCAGTAGTATTTTGTTGGGTGTCTTCTGCCTGGTGTGTTTTCTATTAGAGCAGAAAAGGTAATCTCGTTTTCTTCCTCCCACGTTAGTGGCATGTAATTGATTGTCCAGTCTGTTGTTCGAAGGCAGTGTGGAATGATGTACTTGTGATTCCTGAACACTACTTCTCAACTTACTAATCTAAAGCTTGGCATGTGGGACATAGTTTTTGAATGGTAAACTTCAAGGAAACATACGATTTTGAAAAATTCATGCTTGCATAAGTTTGCCCTGTATAATCACCAGCAATCTCTTTATGTTCCCTGAGAGGGGACTTCCGAGTGGTTTGCCAGGTTTATGATGTCCTCTCAGAGGGGATATTTGAGTGCAACGGGTTAACAAACCACATGGGAACAGAAAGTGAAGCAGAGGGCCTTGTGAGACAGAAAGGGAGAGGACCTCTCATCAGTCAGGCTGGTCCTTCCAGAGGGTGATACTCCCAGTGAAGAAGCAGACTAAACAGTCCTTCATTCACTGGCCCACAAGGAAACTGGTCTGCTTGGGCTCTGGGAAGGAGGACATCTCTTCTAAAAGTCTGTAGCCATTCAGGGCTGTTTGGCTTTGTGATTTGTATTACTTATACTTCTCAAGGGGTCTAGAAGTTGAGAAACATAAGAGATCATCTCCAGGCTGCGTTACTCCTTGAGCCCCTGACGGCAGCAGTGTGTGTCCATAGCCCCACTGAGTGGGCTCCCCCAGGCAGACTTCTCTCTACTCATGGGTCTCCCTTTGAGTGAGAGTCACCAGCGTGGCAGATTGCAGGCTAACACCACCAGGCAGATCCTTGTTACACAGACATGTTTAGGAAAACTGCAAATATAAAAGAAAGAATAAAAAGCATAAGAGGGTACAAAAATGCTGGGGGGAAAAGAGCCAGCTGGAACTTAAATGAAAAAAAAATGACATTTGGACAAAATTCTGGTTATCTTGCAGATAAAACACAGCTTAAGAGAACCAGAATGGGCTGGGTGTGGTGACTCATACCTGTAATCCCAGCACTTTGGGAGGCCAAGGCGAGTGGATTGCCTGAGCCCATGGGTTCGAGATCATCCCGGGCAACTTAGTGAGAACTCAACTCTATAATATATTTTATTTTATTTTTTTTGAGTTGGAGTCTCACTCCCGGCCACCGCAGCCTTGACTTGCTGGGCTCCGGCGATCCTTCCGTCTCAGCCTTCCAAGTAGCTGAAACTACAGGCACGCATTACCACGCCCGGCTAATTTTTGATTTATTGTAGAGCTGAGGTCTCGCCAAGTCGCCCAGGCGGGTCTCGAACCTACAGGCCTCAGTCTCCCAAAGTGCTGGGATAACAGGCTGAGCCACCAAGCCCGGCTCGTCTCTACAATAAATCAAAAATTAGCCAGGTGTGGTAGTGCATGCCTGTAGTTCCAGCTACTTGGAAGACTGAGGTGGAAGGATCAACCTGAGCCCAGCAGGTCGAGGCTGCAGGGGCCATGAGTGTGCTACTGCACTCCAGCCTGGGTGACAGAGTGAGGTGCCAACTCAAAAGAAAAAAACCCATCCAGGCATGGTGGCACATGCCTCTGGTTCCAGGTACTTGGGAGGCTGAAGTGAAGGATCGCCTGAGCCCAGTAGGTCGAGGCTGCAGGGGCTGTGAGCGTGCTACTGCACTCCAGCCTGGACAACAGTGAGACTCCGGCTTAAACACACACACACAAAATTAGCCAGGCTTGGTGACATGCACCTGTAGTACCAGCTCCTCCAGGGGCTGAGGCAGGATTTGCCTGAGCCCAGGAAGTAGAGGCTGTGGTGAGCCATGATTATCCCACTGCGCTCTAGCCTGAGTGACAGAGAAAGACCCCAACTCAAAGAAACGGAAACCCAGAATGCAGCATAAGAAAAGGGAGGAGAACAGGAGACACTAAAGACGGTTGAGGGGAAATAAGAGCTCCAGAAAGGGCTGAGTAGGGAGACTAGAAGAAAAGGGTGACAAAATTTCCCAGAATTGTTGAAAGACAAGTTAGTGATGAGACCTACTTTTTTAGTAATATGAACACCTGACCGGGTGCTGTGGCTCAGCCTGTAATCCCAGCACTTTGGGAGGCTGAGGCAAGAGGATTGTCTGAGCCCTGGGGTTTGAGACCAGCCTGGACAACTTGGTGTGACCTCGTCTCACAATAAAATGGAAAAATTAGCCGGACATGGTGGCGCGTGCCTGTGGTTCCAGCTACTTGGAAGGCTGAGGTGGAAGGATCGCCAGAGCCCAGCAGGTTGAGGCTGCGGTGGCTAGGAGCGGCCACTGCACTCCAACCTGGGCGAGAGAGTGAGACTCTGACTCAAGAAAAAAAAAAAAGAGCAGAGATAGCAACGATGTCAAGGTCCAGGTGGCACCTATTTTAGTCATAGTGGACCTTGGTGTCTCTGGCACAGCTCCTTGCCCTCTGCGTTTGTGGCCCACATTGAGTGAATGTGGCGTGTTCCGGTAGAACTGAAACAGGCAGGGTTGGGTTTGCCCCGTGTTTTGATAATCCTGGTCAAGAAAATTGGAGTAAAACATTTTTTTAGGCTTTTTTTTTTTAGCCTAAAGATTATGTTTAAAAGAAAATTTCCCTAACTTTAAAGTTATTTTAGCTGGGCTCGGTGGCTCAGCCTGTAATCCCGCGCCTTTGGTAGGCCGAGGTGAGTAGATTGCCTGAGCCCGCGGGTTCGAGACCCGCCTGGGCAACTTGATGAGACCTAATCTCTACAATAAATCAAAAATTAGCCGGGCATGGTAGTGCACGCCTGTACTTCCAGCTACT
>NW_007055664.1:17437-26957 GCF_000164805.1 Carlito syrichta | reverse complement strand
GCGATCCTTCTGCCTCAGCCTTCCAAGTAGCTGGAACTACAGGCGCGCTACCACGCCCAGTTGATTTTTGATTTGTTGTAGAGATGAGGTTTCGTCAAGTTGCCCAGGTAGATCTCGAACCCGCAGGCTCAGGTAATCCACTCACCTTGGCCTCCCAAAGTGCTGGGATTACAGGCTGAGCCACCGAGCACGGCCAAAAAAGTTATTTTAAATTTGTGTGCTTTCTTATAGTTTCTCCTTCACTTCTTTAGACTTGCCGTGCCTGTTTTCTTGGTTTTTAGTCCCCCAGACTTTTGTAAAACTTCATGATAGCGCTCAATGCAAGTCATTTAAACCAGGGGGTTCAATACATGGGATTGTGTGCCTGCAGAATTTTGAGGCCAGCGTAATTTCAGTACCAAAAGCTGTGAAGACGTTATAGGAAAGGAACGTGCTTTTATGCTCTTATTTGCCATTGGAGAGGCTGATCTATAACTTTTTGTTTTGTTTTGAGTCCAAGACTTACTCTGTCGCCTAAGGTGGCGTGCAGTGGCACACTCAAGACCACCGCAACCTCGACCCCCTGGGCTCAGGTAGTCCTTCCACCTCAGCCCTCCAAGTAGCTGGAACCACAGGCATGCGCCACCATGCCCAGCCGAGTATTGTAGAGATGAGGTCTCGCCAGGTTTCGCCAGACTGGTCTCTAACCCCTGGGCTCAGGCAATCTTCTCGCCTCTGGCTCTCAGAGTGCTGGGATTACAGGTGTGAGCCACTGCACCCGGTTGACATTGCTCTTAATTTTATGCAGTCAACAATCATTTATCTTAAAGCACACATTTGTTATTTTTGGTGTTCTTCAGTGCCGTATTTACATGTTTCTCCCTGAGATCATTTCCCTTCATCTGAACAATTCCCTGTATTTTATTTTTTGCTCCAAGTCTGTTAGTGAATCTTGTTTCTGTGAAAATGTCTTTATTTTTTTGAGCCAGAGTCTCAATCTGTCGCCCCGACTGGAGTGTGGTGGCGTGATCACAACAATCACAGCTCACAGCAACCTCGACCTCCTGGGCTCAGGTGGTCCTACCTCAGCATCTTGAGTACCTGGGACTACAGGCATGTGTTATCACGCCCGGGTAATTTTATTATTTTTTCCTCTGTAGAGACGAGACTTGACTGTGTTTCCCAGGCTGGTCTCGAACTCCTGGTGCAAGCAGTTGTCTCATCTCGGCCTCTCAAAGTCCTGGGATTATAGGCAAAAAAGGTCTTCATTTTGCTTTCATTTGGACTGTATTTTGGCTGACTGTATGTTTCCTGTAACTGCTGTAAGAAATTGACAGAATGTGGTGGGCCAGTCCTGGAAGCCGGAGGGCCACAGCCAAGGTGTTGGCAGGATTGTGCTCCCTCCGCGGGCTCTGGGGGAAAGTCCGCTCCTCGCTCCTTCCAGTTCTGGAGGCTTCTGCGTCCGTGGCCTGTGGCCTTGTGGCCGCGTCACTCCCACGTCTGCCCTCATCGTTGCATCGCCCTCTTCTGTGTGTCTTTGGGAGGAAGCCGGTCACTGGACTCAGAGCCCACCCACAGTCCAGGACTCGCGGATGTTCTCACCTCAGGATCCGAACCCTAGTCACATCTGCCATGAGTCTTCCAGATGAGGACATTCACAGGTTCCGGGGCTTTGGTGTGATGTCTTTGGGGGCTCCTTTGCTGTTTGCCTCCCACGCTGAATAGAGAATTTTAGGTTGGCGGCTACTCTGTCTCAGCACAGCACTTTAAAGATAAATCTGTACTGTCGTCTTGTCTCTGCCGTAAAGTTTTTGCTTCTTTGAAATTGGGTCCCTCTGTCTCTCCCCCGGCCCTGTGCCCCTGCTGCTTTCAAGATATCTTTGTATTTACCATGATGCTACTAGAGGTGATTTTTCTTTGTACTTTCCTTGCTCAGTGTTCAGAGCACTTCTTAACTCTGGATTGACTTCTTCCAGCAATAGCAGTAGCTCTTCAAACATTTGTTCTGCCCTTGATCTCGTCTCCTAGGACTCCATGTACAACTACGGACCATTTCGCTCTGTCCTCCATGTCTTTTGTACCCTTTTCCCATGAATGTTCATGTGAGTCGTGTATACTGCTCTGCTTCCATTTCACTAACCCTACTAATTTTGCTCTAATTTGCTATAAAATCCATGCATTGGGTCAAGTCTTTTCATCTGTTTTCTGCAACATACTACTAACTTATTTTAAATATGTTGTGGGCTGACTGCAGTCTCTAGATCACCTGTGTATCAGTTTCTGTTGTCCATTTGTTTTGTTCTTTTGCTTTTCAGTCATGTGGTCCTGTCTCTTGGCATGCCTGATGTTTTTCATTGAATGTCACACAGTGTATTAGAAATTCTCAGTGGTCAGTGAATGCCTTTTGCTAGGCGGGTAGCATGCTGATTGATTTTCTTAACCCACAGTTGACCTTAGATGTGTTTCAGTTTTGCCAGACTTGGTCTCCCTTTCTCCCTTTGTTTTGCCTTGTCCTGGAGCATTGGTGTGCTCTGCAGAGCCCATCCTTCTATAGATTCTGCTTCTAGCCTTTTCTTTTCTTTCCTTTTCTTTTCTTTTCCTTTGGAGTAGGAGTCTTACTCTGCCGCCTGCGTGGGAGTGCAGTGGCACGCTCATGGCCACCGGCAGCCTCGACCTGCTGGACTCAGGCGATCCTTCGACTCAGCCTTCCAAGTAGTTGGAACCACAGGCATGCACCACCACACCCAGCTAATTATTCGATTTATCGTGGAGACAGGGTCCCGCCATGTTGCCCAGGCTGGTCTCCAACCCATGGGCTCAGGCCGTCCCCTCGCCTCAGCCTCCCAAGGTGCTGGGATTACAGGTGTGAGCCACCATGCCTGACTTCTAACCTTTTCAGCACCAGAAGGGGAGAGAAAACTGTTCTGCGTTTCAAAGATTTTTGGTTTTTACTTTTTAGCCTTCTGGGGAAGTGTTGGAATTTGGCATGTATCTTAAAGAGGATTCCAGTTGGCTTTGTAGCTCCTCAAAGGTCCGGTTTTCTCACTGCAGCCGCAAGACCACCAGAACCCATGTTTCTCCACCTTCCAGCTGTGGCCTTCTCTGGGGAGAGCCTGGACTTAGACTCTTGCTTATGCAGAGTAGTGGCAGATGTGCCAGATCAGCGAGTTCAGAGATGCTGGTTTCTCCTTCGTCCGGCGTACGGCAGTGGGTGCTGAGATGGGGCTAGGTGTGCACGTGCTTTGGGTGCTGTCAGTCATCCAAGAGCTGTCGCCTGGGAAGGAGGAGACGGGACTGAAGGAGCGCATCTGCCTGAGGCACACTTGCTGGCATCTCAGCCAGCCCGTGGCGCTGAGCGGGCAGCAAGGGCGGGTGGTTGGTGGGCGTGAGGCAGGGACAGCCTGGCAGGCAGGCGCTGCTGCTGTGGTTCTTGGCCCGTGTGCTCCTCCCAGCCGAGCTGCAGGTTCTTTCTGGAAGAAAGGTGCAGGCAGTGTTCTTCACTTCGCTCTGTCGACATCAGGCTGGCTGGAAGTCGCCTGTTTCAGTTTTGGGAGGTCTGCCTTTTTCTGGTTCGTTTCTGGTTCTTTTGCCTTTTGGTTTTCTCCGTTGGAATCTCACGGCTGCCACAGCCTCGACCAGCTGGGCTCGGGTGATCCTTCGCCTCTGCTTTCCGAGTTGTGGAACTTCAGGCATGTGCCACGGTGCCTGGCTAGTGATTTCTTCATATAATACTGCTGTATAACCATCTTGTGGGGTTTCCGTAGTCAGTTCAGCCAGTTTCATCGTGATGGGCTTGGGGTTGTTTGAAGTGTTTGTCCTTCCGATATTGCTGCCCTGAGCGGCCTTGTGCTTGAGTTGGCTCTGTGGAAATTTCTTCAGGGTGAATTCCTAGAGCTGAGGTTGCTGAGTCAGAGAGCAAATCCATGCGTGATTGATCAGATTCTGCCAAGTTCTCTTTCATAGGGTTTTCCCTGTCCCCCTGCCAGAAGTGTGTGAGCCTCTTTCTCTACACCCTTACTAGCAAAAGCGTGTGGTCCGTCTTGTAGATTTTTGCTAGTCTGATGGCAGAAGTGATGTCAATATAGTGGCAGGTTGCAGTTCTGTCGACCATGTCTAGTGATTTTTTTTCTGCTGGGTTTTTGTTCTAGTTTTTTTTCTTTTGCGTTGGAGTCTCACTCCATTGCCCAGATTGGAGTACCATGGCCTGCCCACGGCCACCCCAGTGTTGCCCTGCTGGGCTCCAGCGAGCCTTCCACCTCAGCCTTCCAAGGAGCTGGGACTGCAGGTGTGCTGCACCCCCACACCCAGCTAAGTTTTTGATTTATTGTAGAGACGAGGTCTCACCAAACTGCCCAGGCTGGTCTCAGACCCTTGGGCTAAGGCAGTCCTCTCGTCTCGGCCTCCCAAAGTGTGGGGATGACAGGCTTGAGCCACTGCCCCCGGCTTCTTGTTCTGGTTTTAAAAGTTATTTCTGTATTAAGTGTATTAGTTCTTTGTCTAAATAGTTTGCAGATATTTTCTCTGCATTTGTGTTTTTACTTAGCTTATGGCAATTTTTGCTGTTTTGAAATTTTTCTTTTCCTTTTATGAAAGGGATCAGTCATGCCAGTCCCTTGCTGAAGGGCGGGCTGACCTTTCCAGCCTCCTTGCCAGACGGGAGCTAGCTAGAGTAGATGCTGAAGGAGACAAGTCTCACTGTCTGTGGGAGGGTGAGATGGCACTTGAGAAGACCGTGCTGTGGCCAGAGACCGACAGGAGCAGGAAGAAACAGTGGTTCTTAGCTCTGTTGCTTGGAACCCCGCACATGAGCTGCCTAGAGAGAACGGGGAAAAGGCTGGTGCTGTACCCAGGGCCAGCTAAAGCAGTGCTGGCGAGGGTCATTTCACGGCTTCCCCTGTGGGGCTTGGGGCACGGGCTGAAGTCTTCTGTTATAGTGGAAATCTTCAGGCTAGCTTGGGGGCGGGGCGGGGCGGGGCATGGAATGAGGATATCAGGCAGGACTGCAGGATTCCAGTAGGGAGCTTTATGCAGACTCTTCTGCCAGAGCCACCCACAGAGATTTGTCCTTTGGAGTTCCGCTCAGCTCACCCGTAGGGGTTCCTTGCTTGGGCTGCAGTTTCCACTGTGGATCCTGAGGGACGGTGGTGCCACCCTGCCCAAGTGCCCTGGGAGGCACCTTTCTCTGGGCCTCCTCAGCGTGACTTCCTTCACGTGGCTTCCTTCGACAACTGCTTTTCTCACTCCACTTCATTACCGGCTAGAGACGGGACAGAGCAGTCTCACAGCTCGTTGGGACAGTAGTCAAGGCTAGCGAGCCTGGTTCGTCTCGTTGGCTGTGAGTCTGGGTGCAGAGAAGACTTTCTAGTGCCCTGGCTGTCGGGCGAGTGATGCCACCTGTGCTGTGACCTGGCGTGTCAGGCAGGAGGGAGCAGGGTCCTCCCCGGGTTCCGGGCCTGTGGCAGTTGGGGGCAGGTGGCCGGCCCTCTCTGCTGGCAGATACCCGGGGACCAGGATTCAGGCTGTAACTGTAAATATCTCCCTTGAGGTTTCTGTTGTGCTTGTGTGATAAGTTATTGGTGGCTGTGGTTTAGTCTCCCTAAGATGTCTCATTTGTATTAACGAAGATCAGCTTGTTGGCACGAGGGTTACCACTGGGTTGTTCCCACCTTCGTGTGTCTCCAGTGCCACTCGGAGCCCCTTCAGTAAGAAGACTGAAGCTTGATGACATTTGCAGCCTGGGTTTATGACCAGTGTTCTAGTTTGTTTTTTGCTCTTCTAGCAGTACAGACTGGGTAACATATAATAAAGATCAGAACTTTATTGGGCTCATGGTTCTGTAGGCTGGGAAGTCCAGGAACATGGTGTTGATGTCTGGCAAAGGCTTTTGGGCAACATCATCTCATGGTGGAAGGCACGAGGGCAAGTGATCATGGCAGACAGAGAGGAAGGGGGCTCAGCTTGTCCTTTTTGTCAGGAACCCACTCCCAAGATAAGTAACCCGTTCCCATGACGATGGCATTAATTCATGCATGATGGCAGAGGTCTCGTGACCTAATTACCTCTTAAAGGTCCCGCCTCTCAATGCTGTTACCACGGAGTTAAATTTCAACATGAGCTTTGGAGGGAACTTTTAAACCAAATCAGCTGGCCACCCCGAGTTGGAAAAGTTGGGGAATGGAACTTCAGAATCTGAAGAAGCCTGAAATGAATTTAGAAGCTTTAAACAGTGCCTGAGAACAAAAAATAATAGCTTTTAAGTGAAAATGTGTAATATTGTGGGGGACATGTCTTTGGATTCAGTGAGAATGAATGACCTAAACCTTTTGCTGTTGCCTGGTAGTGGCAAAAACAGGCCCTTGAGTCTCAGCTAGCCTTGAATCCTGATTCTTCCAGACTGCAGTGAAGCCAGGTGCGGGTAGCTGCAGGACTAGCACATGACACTCCGGGCACTCTCCTTACTCTTGCGAGGTAATAACTTGTGTGGGCGGGGCTCGGTGGCTCAGCCTGTCATCCCAGCACTTTGGGAGGCCCAGGCGAGTGGATTGCCTGAGCCTGCGGGTTCGAGACCAGTCGAGGCAATTGACAAGACCTCGTCTCTACAATAAAAATTAGCCGGGCGTGGTAGTGTGTGCCTGTAGTTCCAGCTACTTGGAAGACTGAGGCAGAAGGATTGCTGGAGCCCAGCAGGTCGATGCTGGGGTGGTCCTGAGCCTGCGTGCCACTGCACTCCAGCCTGGGCAACAGAGTGAGACTCCAACTCAAAAAAAAATGTGATTAGAGTCTGGAATAAAACTGCCAGAAGTGTTGGGGTTTTCCTGAGTACAGCTTGGATTTTTCTTTTGCATTTTAATGATGATTTTCCTGTTCTTGACACTGGACTTCTAACTCAGTTTCTGCCAGTTTTTTCAGCTGTAGAAAATTGTAAGCATTTCTTTACTCGGAGGTTTAAAGGATTTTATTATGATTGTGACCCGTCAAAGTTCTGAGGACAGAAGACAGCTGGAGACACAGTACTGGGCACATATAAGGCTCTTGGGGCCCTCGCATAGACTGTGGAGTTGTGGGGAGGAAGGTTAGAATGACGGGTTTGTGGAAGCTCTGGTGGTTTTCATGGCTACTGCAGTTGATGACATGGATTGTTCTGTGTGTGTTCTTCTTCAGCCAGTTTTCCCATGGGCTACGCAGCAGCAGCTCCTGCCTATTCTCCTAACATGTACCCTGGAGCGAATCCTACCTTCCAGACAGGTATGTGCTATGTGACAAAACACTTGTGTGTGCTGGGGAGAAGGTGAAGGGGATGGATTTGGAGAAGGGCGGGCATAGAGTTGGGACTTGGTTGAGTTGGTTTCTCAAGTCCTTCAGATTAGCCTTATTGACAAAAAGCTGCCAAATTCTGTAAAATATTTTAGGATGGTTTATTCTGGCCAAACTTGAGGACCTAACTCACCTGTGCCCACCATGGTTAAATGATAGCTTGGTTATATGCAATTTAGGAGGACAGAAGTTACAAGAAACCAAAAATCAATACATGTGAGATTTATACTGTTTCAGTCCAGGGAGGTGGGACATTTCCAAGGTAGGGGATGCAGGCTGTAGGTGGATTCTGAGATTTTTCTGAACAACTTGTTATCATAGTTATCTCAGGAATCTGGAAAAGTAGTAAAAAAAACGGGCACCTTGGGGAAGATGAGGAGACGGAGTTTTGGGGTGCTTAGATGAAGTTTTTGGGGTGGAGTCGTAGACTTCAAACAGAGCAGGTAGTTGTTTTAAAAGACACTAGAGTCCCCCAAAACAGCTTCACAGGGTCCTGAGATACTTTTTCGGAGTCATTCTCATTCTGTTGCCCAGGCTGCAGTGCAGTGGCATGCTCACGGCCACCACAGCCTCGACCTGGAGGGCTCAGGTGATCCTTCCACTTCAACCTAGTAGCTGGAGCCATAGGCATGTGCCCCCAAGCCTGGCTAACTTTAGGGTTTGTTGTACAAATGAGGTCTTGCCATGTTGCGCAGCCTGATCTCGAACCCCTGAGCTCAGACATTCCTCTCTCCTCTGCCTCCCAAACTGCTGGGATTACAGGTGTGAGTCACTGCACCCAGTGCATAAAATACTTGGATTTTTCCTTCTTCATCTGTCAGAGTCAGGTTGTAAAGTAAATCACATGAAAAGTTAGGAATTTGTCAATGAGAAGAAAAAAAGTTGGTTGGGTTATCAGCCTGTTGATATGTACAATAAAAGCTTAATTCTTATTGTGTGTAAAACTGTATAGACTGTGTTTCTCAAATTCTCCCACAACACAAATCTTTACTCACTAGGTTGTTGCAGGCAACTCCTTGTTTCAGAACATCCATTCATGAAAATGTTGCCTTCAGAAAATGAAGACCATCTTGCCATGCTACGAGGTGGAATTTCCATGTTGCCAACATTTTTAGAGATAATTTCTGATTTCACGACAGTACTTTAGCACCTTGCTTCTATTTTAAAAAGAAAGCCTCCGCCGGGTGTGGTGGCTCACGCCTGTAATCCTAGCACTTTGGGAGGTGGAGGCGAGAGATTGCCTGAGCTCAGGGGATCAAGACCAGCCTGGGCAATTTAAGGAGACCTCGTCTCTACAGTAAATAAAAAAATTAGCCGACCGTGTTGGCACGTGCCTATAGTTCCAGCTACCAGGGAGGCTAAGGCGGAAAGATTGCCTGAGCTCAGGGGTTCGAGACCAGCCTGGGCAACTTGATGAGACCTTGTCTCTATAGTAAATTAAAAAAAAATAAGCCGGGTGTGGTAGCATGCGCCTGTAGTCTAACTTCTCGAAGGCTGAGGCAGAAGGATCACCTGAACCCAGCTGGTTTAGGCTGCAGTGGCTGTGAGCATGCCATTGCACTCCAGCCTGGGCGACAGAGTGAGACTCTGACTCGAAAGAAGAAGAAAGAAAACCATATTTTTTATTGAAGGTGTATAAGAATATTTTTAGGCCTCAGAAATTGTTAACACTGAAAGTGGACCTGGCTGGGTCTTAATCCTGAGACGGTCGCTTATTCAGTGGGGTTTCCTCCAGCCTGCGCTGCCTGGGGTTGACTCCTTTGGGCTCTCCCTGCTCCCAGGCCTCTGCCACAGCAGTGCTGGCCTGTGCTCCGGCCCGAGGGCTCGGCCTGGCCTACACACCTTGCTCCTGGGATTGCCAGGACAGTTCTTGGTTCCTCAACACCAGCCCTCACACGGCTGGCTCAGACAGAAGAAGAAGAGATGGCAGCGTTCTTTTTCCCCCGAAGCCTTCTGTTTTGCTCTATGATAGTCCTGCCGTTTCTTTCTTCCCGTTGCCTCTGTGGTGCCTCTGTTCAGCCTGAAGCTCACACCTGGAGAAGAGCCGACTTGACTTAGTCTTCCTACTCCCAGCCTTTCTCTCCCCTGGTTGATGCTCCTATCATTTAAACCAGAGGGCCATTCCCCGATGAAGTGTCTTGTGATGGTTTTCTTTTTTTTTTGAGTTGGAGTCTCCCTCTGTTGCCCAGACTGGAGTGCAGTGGCCGCTCCCGGCCACCGCAGCCTC
>NW_007055664.1:8342-17417 GCF_000164805.1 Carlito syrichta | reverse complement strand
TGCCCAGGCAGGTCTCGAACCCGCGGGCTCAGGCCGTCCACTCACCTCGGCCTCCCAAGGTGTGGGATGACAGGCCGAGCCACCGAGCCCGGCCATCATGCATCTTTTAATGTGTTGATTTGCCTTTCTGTATGTTTTTGGTAAGGAGTTTATGAGCATCTTTTATTGCGTGTCAGTTATTGAGTTTGTTTTATTGTTGAGTTTTTTGGGTTTTTTTGAGTTGGAGTACTCACTCTGTCGCCCAGACTGGAGTGCAGTGGCCGCTCCCGGCCACCACAGCCTCCACCTGCTGGGCTCTGGCGATCCTTCCACCTCAGCCTTCCGAGTAGCCGGAATTACAGGCGTGTGTTACCACGCCCGGCTGATTTTTTGATTTATTGTAGAGATGAGGTCTCGCTGCCCAGGTGGGTCTCGAACCCGCGGGCTCAGGCAATCCACTCACCTCAGCCTCCCAAAGGCGCAGGATTACAGGCTGAGCCACCGAGCCCAGCTTATTGTTGAGTTTTGAGAGTTCTTTAATAGATATATGATTTGCAGATGGTTTCTCATACTCTGGCTTTTTTATTCTTTTAACAGTGTTTTCTCAGCAAACGCTTAAAATTTGATGAGGTTCAGTTTACCATTTTGTACTTTTACGGATTATGGTTTTGGGGTCAGATCTAAGAAATCTGTCTAACCCAACTTCACAAAGATTTTCTTCTTCTTTTGAAAGTTTTATAGTTTGAGGTTTTACATTCATGGCTGTGATTCATCTGGAGTTAATTTTTACATATGGTGGTAGGAATGGATTGAAGTTCTTTTGCATAAGTATGAATGCTGCATATGATCATGGTGTAGACTACCATAAAACAAGTTACTGTTGTAGGATTTTTGAATGTAGTGCATTTCTCATTATCTGTTTGGAGCGCAAGTTAATGTGAAAATGTGCTAAAGCCTTCCAACTCCTTTTTACTATTTTATTACAAGAGCCTCAGGTTTATTTGAGGTCGACAAAGTTGTTCTTGCTAAAAGTGTGCAACGGGGCCATGCAGAGGAGGGGTGGCTTTGGAAGTCAGGAGCTGGGGACAGCTTCTGCCACTGGGGCTCTGCCTCTGGGCGCTACCCTTCAGAGCGGGCGCCAGCTGTCCGGCTGCCCGTCCCCCTTTCCGCAGGGAGGTGGGGCCCTTCTTGCCCCCCTCCCAGACTGCCCTTGCCCTGCTCCTCTCGTCCAGAAGGCGGGGCGGGAGGGGGCGGCTGCGGCTGCCAAAGGGCCTCCTGCCGAGGGCCGTCCGCCGCGGGGAACCAGACAGCTGCTGTTGGCTGCCAGACTGCGGTCCCGTCGGTGCCAGGTTTCCTGGTCTTTTAGGAGAAGCTCCGAGTACAAGTTTTCCTGGGAAATTGGTGAACGCAAAGGCAAGAGGTGCGTGGACGGTCCTGCTGATGCCCACACGCGCCGTCGGCCACCTGACCGGAGTCTGAGCCACAGCCGTGCACCCATCTTTTTCGGGTCCGCGGTGTTTTCATGTCTTGGGTTTTTTAAATATTTTGATTAGAAAACATAGTTTATAAATAAATTAGAGAGAGAAAAGACGAGACTCACCTCCCCAAGGTAGGGGAGGGGCCCACAGCCAGAAAGCATGCCGACAGCCATACTCAAGTAGCGTGTGGCCACACCAGTCTGGCAAGGCAATGGTGGTGATGGTCTGGCAGTAGCCTCATGTCGTGAACTTTTTAATCTCCTGCTTCTGTGGGCCTTTCCCTTTATCTGATGAGCAAGCCAAAATTATCACTGTAAAAAATAAAAAGAAGTATATCTCCATTCCTTCTGCTTTCACGATCTACTTTCTGGTTCTCTTTCCACCACATTTGTAGACAAATCTCATCTGTGGTATTGGTGCTGTATGGGTGGAGTGCGGCTTCCAGAACACTTTCGTAATCTTAATGCTGCTTACTCGACATCGAGCAAGTTCTGAGAACCTTGTGATGAGATGTTGTATCTTTTGCTGAAAGATTCTGTTACTCAGAATCTGGGATGGGAAAAGGTGTCATTCATTTTGTAACAGGTTGCGTAACCTCGTGGCGGAGTGGGCCGTCTGTTTTTGGAATCAGAGCTTTGGACTGTAGAGGCAGCTAGATGTGGCTGATATGCCTGGCTGTGTCGCTCCCGGGAAAGTTGTTTAACTTTACTCTTGGCATTTGTATGATGAATAAGAACACCACCCCTTAACTGTCGTTGGAGGACTTCAGCCTGAAGTCCACGGGCAAGCACAGGGTCGGCAGGGCCAGCACTCAGGCCTCCGTTCTGTCTGACTTACAGTCCTGAGTGCCTGTCACTGATGTTTGCACTAAGGATCTGAAGTTGTCATGAGAACATTCAGCTCTTTGTCGTAAGCCCTACCTATGAGGTAGTTTAGGTTAGGTGCTACTTCCGCATGCATTTTTAAAAGATGCAGATTTTGCTGAGGGTGATGAAATAGCTGTCATTTCACTGCTGGTCATGGCTGGGTGAAGGATAATTGGGGAAGCTTCTTTGTAGCAAGTTTGGCGGTATATTAGAAAGAAACTTCAAAATGACCTTTTTGACCTACCTTTGGAATGTATCCTGGCCTGGTGCAGTGGCTCAAGCGTATAATCCCAGCACTTTGGGAGGCCGAGGTGAGAGGATTACCTGAGCCCGTGGGTTCGAGACCAGCCTGGGAAACTTGGTGAGACCTCGTCTCTACAATAAATAGAAAATCAGCCAGGCGTGGTAGCGCGCGCCTGTAATTCTGGCTACTCAGAAGGCTGAGGTGGAAGGATCGCTGGAGTCCAGCAGGTCGAGGCTGCGGCAGCCGGGAGCGGCCACTGCACTCCAGTCTGGGTGACAGAGTGAGACTCCAACTCAAAAAAACCCTCAGAGGTTTTCTAAAGATCCAGGATAGAAGAAACGAAACCTCCTGGAGCCGAGCCGCCGCTTTGGCCTGGCCCCGTCCCTGTCTCCGTGCAACACCCTCCTGCTGCTGCTGCACCTTCCAGGGTTGAGCGTGGCGTTGCTCGCTGGCCTCTCGGCTTGTACCCTCCTTGTCGTGGTCGCCCTCTCATGGTGACCTGGTAAATGGTCACGGTTGTGCGGTTATTTTTTTCCAAGTCAAAGACGACAGACAGTAAGCACAGCATTAATTCAAGCTTCGTCTTTGGAATTGATGCTGTGTTTGCTGTCTGTCATCTTTGATTTGGTTTCTGTGACCATGTCGTGAATCAGACCCTCAGCTTTTGCTTCATGTTAGGCTCTCTGAGCATCTTGTGTGCCCTTGTGTTGTGTTCCCTGCTGCGTACTCCGTGAGCCTCCCTCCTTCTCTCCTGTCTGGACTCCTGTCCTCTGCACCCAGCTTTATGCTTCTGTATTTTTTCAATTTTCTACATGTCTTTTATCCTCAAAAATTGACTAAGGCCAGTCGCCTATAATCTCAGCACTTTGAGAGGCAAAGGCAGGGAGATTGCCTGAGCCCAGGAGTTGGAGACCAACCAGGGCAACATGGCGAGACCTAGTCTCTACAGTAAACAAAAAAAGTCAGCCGGGTGTAGTGTCACCTGCCTGTACTCCCAGACACTTGGGAGGCCGAGGTGGAAGGGTCGCCTGAGCCCCGGGGGTTGAGGCTGTGATGAGTCATGATTGTGCTCCTGCACTCCAGCCTGGGCGACAGCCTGAGACTCCAACTAAAAAAAATTTTTTTGTTTTCAAAGACATGTACAGAGCAAGGGAACGATGAGTGCCCATAGTACCCACCCCCCACCTAGAGTCACCAGTCATCATTTTGCTGTATTTGCCTTACACGAGGATGAGAGGGGTGGTGTGGGGGAGAAGGGGAGGGGAGGGAGGAGAGGGAGGGGGTGTGTGTGTATGTGTGTGTCTGTGTGTGGTTTTTCTTGTTTTCCTGCTGAACCAGCTCAGAGTTGTATGTAGCCTTTGTGTCTACTGTTCTGAGAACTTCAGTGTGGCTCTCCCTAACAGTGAGGACATTGTCTTGCATGATCATGATACCATTATCACACTTAGAAACAGTAATTCCCTACTTTTATTTAATAGGTTGCATTCAAATTTGCCCAGTTAGCCCCCAGTTTAAAAAAAATTTTGGAGCCAGGCTCGGTGGCTCAGCCTGTAATCCCGCGCCTTTGGGAGGCTGAGGTGAGTGGATTGCCTGAGCCCGCGGGTTCGAGATCCGCCTGGGCAGCGAGACCTCATCTCTACAATAAATAAAAAAATCAGCCGGGCGTGGTAGCACGCGCCTGTAATTCCGGCTACTTAGAAGGCTGAGGCGGAAGGGTCGCCGGAGCCCAGCGGGTCGAGGCTGCGGTGGCCGGGAGCAGCCACTGCACTCCAGTCTGGGCGACAGAGTGAGACTCCAACTCAAAAAAAAAAAAATTTTGGAACCAAGATGTACTGAAAGTAACATGTTGAATATGTTTATAAAGTAGAATTTATGTTTTTTTTCAATCTATAAAAATATGCCTGTCTTTTAAAAAAAATTTTGACTTTAAAATATATACACACATGAAAATGTAATTCTCACTTACCCATCATCTAGCTTTAGCAGTTGTCTGCTGATAGTTGATCTTTTACATCTGCACTGCTACCACTTTCCTCTATACTATTTTGAAGCAAATCTCAGATGTTATATTCATCTGTTTTTTGGTACTTTTTTTTTTTTTTTGAGTTGGAGTCTCACTCTGTCGCTCAGACTGGAGTATAGTGCCTGCTCCCGGCCACTGCAGCCTCGACCTGCTGGGCTCCGGCTATCCTTCCGCCTCAACCTTCCAAGTAGCTGGAACTACAGGCGTGCGCTACCATGCCCAGCTAATTTTTTATTTATTGTAGAGAAGAGGTCTCGCCAAGTTGCCCAGGCGGGTCTCGAACCCGCAGGCTCAGGCAATCCACTCACCTCAGCCTCCCCAAGCGAGGGATTACAGGCTGAGCCACCGAGCCCGGCTCTTTTTTTGTTTTTTTTGAGTCGGAGTCTCTGTCACCCAGGCTAGAGTGCAGTGGCATGCTCATGGCCACCACAGCCTCAACCTACTGGACTCAGGCGATCCTTTCACCTCAGCCTTCCAAGTAGCTGGAACCACAGGGATGCACCACCACACCCAGCTAAGGTTTTTTTGATTTACTGTAGAGGTGAGGTCTCGCCAAGTTGCCCAGGCTAGTCTTGAGCCCGTGGGCACAGGCAGTCCTCTAGCCTCTGCCTCTCAAAGTACTGGGATTGCAGGCGTGAGCCACTGTGGCCGGCCGTGCCATGTTTTTTAATCGTATAATAAAAGAAAGTGGGCCCTGTTGCCTTGTTCTTTTAAACCGGGTAAAAATGGGCTAGCATCAGAAGTTTTGAATGTGATTCCCAGCTTTCAGGCCAAGCTTCTATTTTTAAAAGATGGTGCGCAGAGGGCAGCTCTGTGGTTGTTTTGATTGTGTCACTTTTGTTAGGAACGATCACCTTGGTCACATGTGAATTTAGCGACTCCTGGGAGGCTTTCTTGATTCAGGCTAGTGGAACCCCTGGGGGCAGAAACTAGATTTAAGCTACAGGGTGGGAATCCCACTTAGCAGTGTCTAACTACAGGTTAGCTCGGTAGGGCCTCCTAGTGTCTGGTGGGTGCGTGGATGTGAGAAGGCGGGAATGGGGTGACCTGGGGAGGAGGAACCATAACGGACAAGACCTGATCCTTCCTTACCTTCATCCCTGTAGTTTGTTTTGAGACAACCTTAGACTTCCCTCCCCTGAGCTGATCCCTGCTTGCCTGTCAAGACTACGCAAAATGCTGGTGTGCCAGTGATCTGTGTTCTTGTGTGTTTCCCCTGAAGTTGAGCACCTTGTGAAGAGGGCTGGATCTTTGCTTACCATCTCTCAGGCAGGGCCTGGCTCCATGTTGGTGACAAATGGCCACTCTGTAATGTCCCCATCGCTGAGACTGGTCACTCTGTGTCTGCCATGCACTGTGCCTCTTGTCTTCTCAGAGCTGGCCGTTTACTTGGGAGGTGTCTTGGCCTCCTCTTGGGAGTGTCAATGCATGGCTAGAACTGATGGTTATCACACTACCCATTTCTTTATAAAGATGTCCTGTAATCTTGTTGTGGTGTAATTGGCACACAATAAAGTGCACAGATTTAAAGCTTTGGTTGATGAGTTTTAACATGTACATACCCACTTTCCTTCTTTTTTTTTTTTTGAGTTGGAGACTGTCGCCCAGACTGGAATGCAGTGGCATGCTCACAGCTACCGCAGCCTTGACCTGCTGGGTTCAGGTGATCCTTCCACCTTAGCCTTCTAAGTAACTGAAACTACAGGCATGCGCCACCATGCCCGGCTAATTTTTTGATTTATTGTAGAGATGAGGTCTCATCAAGTTGCCCAGGCTGGTCTCGAACCCGTAGGCTCAGGCCAACCTCTCACCTCAGCCTCCCAAAGTGCTGGGATTACTGGCATGAGCCACTGTCCTTCTTAAAGACAAGGAGATGAGCAGCTAGAGAAAGGGACTCTCACTGCTCTCGTCTTAAAACTTGCTTTTCTGAATCCCAGTAGAAAATATGTGTGTTCTGCTCTCCTTTAGCTAAGCACTGGTGTTGAAGGTTGGAGCATTCAGATTTCAGCGACATTCATACTTCCAGTTAACATAGTGGTGAATTAATTTCAAAATTATGCACAGAGACGAAGAGGGGTTAATTGTTTGAGCTCAGAAGCTTCGGTTTTTTTCTCTTTCACGTAGAGACCTGGCTGAGGTTGGGAGTTGCCTGGTTTAAGAAAGGGATCAGGACTGGGTACAGATGAATCTGGGTTTCAGTGCTTTCTGAGTGGCTAGTCTCTGTGCAGCATCTTTGTCTGCAGAACCATGAAGTACGTTCTGGAGAGTACAGGAAGACATGAGAAAGTGGGACGCTGGGGGATTAATGCTACTCAACAGGGCACAGCATGCTTTACTCGGATGATGGGTGCACTCAAGGCCCAGGCCCACCACTGTGCAGCGTATCCATGCAACAAAACTGCGCTTGCACCCCTAATTCTATATAGAGGAAAAAGGTCTTGCTGTACATGGCAGTCTGATGACGACCTTCAGGTGTCGACTTGTAGCTAAGGCAGAACAGTTGAATGGGGTAGGCTTGGTGTCTTGGAGGAAAGGAACGTGTCTTGTGGCTAAAAAGAAAGGTTGTCTAAAACTGGTGAATTTCCTGGGAGTGACTCATTCTATTTCTTTAAGCAATTAAAACAAAATATATGTACGTTGCTAAACACAGTCAAACAGTATAACTGAAATTAAAAAAAAATTAACCCTAAATGTGTTTATACTTAGCCCATGTTTTAAACTTGAAATATAATCTAGGTTCAAAACACCACCTATTACCTGTTTAGCTGAGTGAGTTTTGACAGCTGTACACACCCGTGGAACCACTGCCCCAGTGAAAGGACTTTTTAAACTCACCCCCAGAGGGCTTGCTTTGCCCTGCCCTCTTCCTGGTTTCCGTCACCATAGAAAAATTCACTTGTCAGGTAAGTAAGCAGGGTGTCACATGTGCTGTTCTGTGTGATTTCTTTGGATAGCTCAGCATGGTTCGAGATTCATCTGTGTTTTTTCCTCTGGATTGCCAATTAGCGTCTATATGGACACAATTTATTCTTTCTCCTGTTGAACATTTGGGTTATTTTCTACTTTTGGCTGTTAGCAGCAAGATGGGTGAGCATTTTTACCAATCCTGTGGTGGTCCTCTGTTTCCACTCTGCTGGGGCGAGTATCCGGGAATGGGAGCTGGGTGCTGTGCGAAGTGGGTCCGTGGCCCAAGATGGCACGCTGCCTGGGGCACTCCCCACGTCCTCACAGCACAGCAAAATGCCACCTGACTTGGAAAGCGCTTGCATAGAGGGCTGTTTTACGTGCTTCAGCTCATCCTCCCCGCGTGCAGTCTGGCTTGTTTGGGCAGTTGTGCGCAGCTACAGACTACGCCCACAGTCAGGTGGCTGTGGTCTTCTGGAAGGCTCCTGTGTGGCCCTCATTCCCCTGGCCACACCAAGGGGTGTTTACACTGGATTCCGTCGGTCTTGGAACTTCTCAGCGGATGTGCACAGCACGTGCTCTTGTGTCTGACTTCCTTCCCATGATGCCACTGAGGTTGGCCCGTGTTGTTAGCTGTCTCGGCAGTCGGCTCCTTTGTTGCTGAGTAGTGTGTGGTTGCATGACTGTACCGCAGCTTGTCTGTCCTTCGTCTGCTGGTGGTGCCGCGGCCCTGGGTGGCTTTTTGTCGTCACGAATGCAGCTGCTCTGGGCATAGCAGTCCAGGGCCCCTCTGCCACCCTGCCCAGAGAGCAAGTGCCTGTTTTGTGTGGGCTGGTCAGGCGGGGGCACCGGGCACCTCACTGTTTGCTTACGCTCCAGCCACCCTTCCAGATCTCTTGGAAACCGTGGGGGGCCAACAGTGTCCGGGTCTTTGTGAGGAGGGCTGCCCTTCTCGCTGGAGAACAGCTTTCTTGAGTCAGCGAATCATTTTCCACTGCAGCCTGTTAGGCTTAGGATGTCATCTTCCCTTCCATTCTCAGTGTGGCTTCATGTCTTTTCATGTCTCGCTCTGCTTTGTTGTCGTTTCTGTGTCATTTTGGACGGGGACAAAAGCGAGTGCGTGTGCTACGGTTGCCCCAGGCCAGAAGTCTTTTCCGCAGGCGGCGTGTGGCCACCCTAGCGTTGGGTGAATGTCTCCTTGGCTTTTGCTGTCGTCGCACTGTGAGCGTGCTCATGGGTGAGCTCTCTAGGGCGGGTTCCTTTTATTATTTATTTGAGGACATGGGGTGCCGTTCAGGGGTAGGTCTCCAGATGTTCATTGTGCAGGCGCCCCTGTGAAGAAGCGTGCCCCCCGCCCCCCGGCAGTTTCCCTCCTGTCTAGAAGCAGGACCGAGGGATTCCAAGCTGTCTGTACTGCTCATGCCCAGTGGAGCCCGGAGGGCCCTGCCGATCCAAGTGCCTGCGGGCCAAGGCGGGTGCAGGCGCCGCGCTCGCGTGGGCCTGCAGTCTGCCGACGGCTCCTTTGGCCCCTTCCTGCGCCCACAGCTCCAGCGCCGCGCGCGCCCGGCGCGGGGGGAGAAG
>NW_007055664.1:0-8022 GCF_000164805.1 Carlito syrichta | reverse complement strand
CCACGGTGGTGCAGCCCAACGGCCTGCCGGCGACGGTGTACCCCGCGCCCATCGCCCCGCCCAGAGGCAACGGGGTCACCATGGGCATGGTGGCTGGGACGACGATGGCCATGTCCGCAGGTGAGTCCTGGCTCCCGGGGTCTGACCTGTGCTGGCGCCGGAGCCGGGGGCGGGGGGCGCCGTGAGGGGCTCACCCCGGGTCGGGGTTTCCGCGGCTGTGGTTGTGCGGGCAGACAGACGGTTGGGGTGTGGGTCGCCCTCTGTGGACAGGGGGCTCTCTCTGTGGGTGAGCCGAAACCGGTGCCTCGGCGCCAGGCGTGAGCCCATGGCCGGGACCATGTGAAGCTGGGACCGCAGGGTCCTGTGTTCCCCCTCCGCGGGAGCCGTCCTGGCGGGCTGGGCCGGGCTGCATGTGTGGGGAAGGCCTCACGAAGCTAGGAGCTGGTCTTCCGCTGGTAGAAGCCACAGCTGCCTGTGGGAGTTCTGGCACTCATCTTCTGCGCTGGACTCCAAGGCCTCCTCTGAGTCAGGACCATCAACCGTGGAAAAGTGAGACCCCTGGCTAGGGTGGGCACATGTCCACAGAAGCCTTGGGGGCTCCATCTCGTGTCTCGGGATCAGGTCACCTGCTGGCCTTCGAGTCCACGTGGCCACCTCCGGGCTGTGCCCAAGCAGAATAATGCTGTCCCCCCTTTGTTTTTCTTGGCTTCAGTGTGAGGCAATTATGCCCGAGACAAAGGCATCTGGGATGCTGAGTGTTCCTGCTCAAACCGTCTCCTTGGTTTCCCTGTGCTTACCTGTCAAGGCAGAGGAGATGGGTGCAGAGAGAAGCAGCTGCTTGCGGGAGGCCGTTGGAGGGAGGCAGCGCATGGGTAGGCTGGGGGCGCAGTGGTGAAGTCCTTTGCATGGACGTCGTGCTGGTCCACAGTAGACTCGGGGCGTCGCTGGGTTTCTGTAGTTGCGGGCAAAATGAATTTCTCAGTGAACTTGGAAGCTCATGTAGTTTGAATCCCCATTTCTTATCTTATTTTATTTTATTTTAAACCTGAGTACAATTCAGGGTTAGGTATACAGGTGGTCATTGTACAGGTAAAGTTTGGGCCTCAGTTTGGCCCCTCCCACCTGGTTTGAGGTCAGTGCCCTGACTGATGAAGTGTGCCCCCCGTTTCTATTTTTTTTTATTTTTTTATTTTTTTTGAGTTGGAGTCTCACTCTATCGCCCAGACTGGAGTGCAGTGGCCGCTCCCGGCCACTGCAGCCTCGAACTACTGGGCTCCAGCGATCCTTCCGCCTCAGCCTTCCAAATAGCTGGAACTACAGGCATGCGCTACCACGCCCAGCTAATTTTTTTTTATTTATTGTGGAGATGAGGTCTCACCAAGTTGCCCAGGCGGGTCTCGAACCCACGGGCTCAGGCAATCCACTCACCTCAGCCTCCCAAAGGCGCGGGATTACAGGCTGAGCCACCGAGCCCGGCTGCCCGTTTCTTACTTGTATCTTGCTATCTCCACCACTCTTAAGAGTGTGTCGTTCACGAGTGCTGAGTGTGTTCGCCTTGTTGTGAAACCAGCCTCCACAGCCGCATCATCCTGGGGTTGGAAGCTCCTCACCCGCTGAGGCACTCGCCCCCGGTCCCCGCCTCCTCCCAGCCGTCGCCCCCCTCCCCTCGCCCCCACGCCGCTTCTGCCACCGAACAGGACCACTCGGGGGCCCTCGCGGAAGTGGCGGTGTGGTATTTGTCCCTCTGTGACTGGCTTACTTCACTTAGTATGATGTCTTTCCTTTTCAAGGCTGAAGGATATTAATTCCTAAGTTCCATAATTTATCATCTGACCCACAGAAATGATTGCGTGTGCTCTACGAAGGGAGAGGCACAAAGGCTTTTACAAAACATTGTCGGTACAGTCTCGCTGTGCGTGTGGGACTTCGGGCCCGTGGGGTCTTACCAGAGTTCTCACCGCATCCTGGGTCAGGGTCTTGCCTCTTCCTGTGTGGCTTCCTCCTCAGTCAGGCTGGGAGCTCCTCAGGGGCAGAGCGGAGCTGTGCTGGAGGTGGCTGTGCTGTGCGGGAGGCCTCACGTGCTGTGCGCTGCTCTTTCTTCCAGGTGCCCTGCTGACTGCTCACTCTCCGACTCCTGTTGCCCCCCACCCAGTCACTGTGCCCACCTACCGGGCCCCAGGAACACCCACCTACAGCTACGTGCCCCCGCAGTGGTGATCGCCTGCAGATGTGAGTGCCCTTGGAGGCTGGTGCGGCCTTGGGTCGACGTGCGTTTCCCACTTAGCACTCACTCATGGGGAACACGCCCTTGACCCTTGATCCAGGGTCAAGTGCAGTGTTTCCAGTTTGTTTTTATTGGGGCTCTACCAGTAGAAGAAAAGAGGAGCCGTTGGATGCTTAAACCGTGGACGCTGTCTGTCTCGATCCTTACCTGGAATGTGCTCCAATCTCCCACCTGACCATAGCAGGAAGTTGGGCACCCGTGGGAACTGGGGTCTCCGGGGGGAGGAGGGGAACGGGGCCCAGGCCCAGCGCCTTGCCCTTAGTGGCTGCCCTCGCGGACCGTGTCCTCGGAGTTGTCCGAGCCGCGTTGCCAGAGGAGCTGGGTGACTGCGCGTGTCTTCTCCCTGCAGGTGTGCGGACGGAGCCGTGCAAGACATCACTGGGGTTCCACAGCTGGTGCTGCAGGCCTCGCGCCTCCAACCAGGACTTTCTTCTTAATGCTCTCGACACTTAGCTAAGCGTGACTACAGCCCGGCCCAGCAGGTCCCAGCGCCGTTAGTCTCCAGCTAACGCTGTGGGTTGGTCTTAAGCACATCCTGTGGTGTGGACTGCCTGGCAATTCTCTAGCTAACTGTAATGATAACAGGGAGTAGTAATCTATCCTGAATCCTCTCTAGTTGAATGCATGTTTAAAAAAACAAACACAGAAACAAAGCTTGCTCAATCTACCTGCAGTGACTGATGCAAAACCATCCTATGCAAAGCTCAAAGGAATGGAAACGTGTTTCACAGCTTGTGTCACCAATGCACTGTCGTAATTATGCAAAGTCTTCAAGTTGCATGTTAGAGTGAGTTGCTTCATAGAGCATCAGAAGTCTCTTCGAGGTTCTTCAGCCCTGTGGGGTTGGTGTGCTTGCCAGGGAGGGACAAGGGCTTCCGGGTTTCAGCGGCCTGTTTCCTTGGCACTGACGACACCGGGAGGGAGTTGCAGGGATGGGGAGAGGAGGGAGGTCACAGCTGCTCAGGCGTGGCTGGCCAGTGGGCATCCCTTCTGACACGGCCTGTCGGTCCGTGGAACCAGGACGTGCTTAAGCATCATCGTGAAAGATGAGAGTAGTGTGGCCAGTACAGTTTGGGGCGAGGGGGTGGTTTATGTATCAGCAAAGCAATTTTCTCTACCTAAATTTTCATTATTCTCTTACAGAGAGAGATGATGTTTTATATATCTTTATTGGAAACGTCCTCTGTCAAACTAAAATCATTTTCCTTGAACGGAAGATATGTGAAAGAGAAACAGCCACGCTTGGAGGAGGTATTGTCCTCTGCTCTATTTAGCTTAGAAAATCATTCCACTTTTTTTTCCTGAAAATGTTTAAATCCGCTGAAAACACGTAGGCAGTGCTGTTTTTCCCCTTGCAAGGAAGGGCAAGAATTTCAGCTATATGTCATGAAGAAAGTTGTATATTTAATATGAAGAGGGATTAAAAGGGAACAAAAGTCTATTTAAAATTCCTCGTGTTTCTTGTCGAAGGCAGGGCTGTGGCTACGTCTGGGAAGGTAACAGCCCGGAGCTTCTCCTGGGATTGCCCCCCTGGTGAGGCCGGCTGGAGCGGACTCCTAGGGATGGGACCAGGGGCAGCTGGGTCTGTGGCCGCGAAAGGCCTTCGACCCGTGCAAGCACAGAAAGCAGGAAGGGGCAGCACTGGAACACGTTCGAGTTTAAAACCTGGGTCTTGTACATCGGACATCAAGATGGCTCTTGGGCCCAAATACGCCCAACCTGTCCTGGTGAGAGTGTGCTCTCAGCGTGGGTGTGGGGCAGGGGGTGAGGGCTCGCTCCCTCTCAGCAGCCTGTTGGGCGGGGGGGGCACTCTTCCCGCCCTCTGGTAGTTTGGGGTGCTGGCTCTGGCCCAGGGGGGGCTCTGCTTGTCTGCCTCTGGCCGCGAGGCCTGTGCGCATCTGCCTGCTGTGGGTGGGACACCTGACCACTGAGCCTTGGGTAACTTTATTTTTTATAGTGTAAGTACTCTTCATAGTTTTCTTTTTCACATCTTATTTTATAAGAAGTTTTGGAATATTTTTGCATGGATCATTGTAAACAGAAGATTCTTTATTCCTAATGTCTATTAACATAGAATGTGTACTGATAAGTACTTTAAATTGCTTCCTGAGCACTTAACGTGTGTGTGTGTATGTGTGTGAAGTGCCAACTCTTTGGTGTATGGTGTGCAGTGTCAGCAGGCTCCATGGGCCGTGGGGCTCAGCTGAGTGCCCGAGAAGTCATTTTCCCCTGCGGAGTGCCAGTAGATGAGGAGAAGACACTTAGGACTTCAGTGTCTGTTTTTTAAAAAGCCCCCCACGATGAAAATGGAAACACACATGCACACACACACACCCCCACACACCCTCCCCTGCCTAGAAGGTGGAAGTGGTTTGCATTCAGGAGGAAGTGGCAGGAAGTTATGGATGTCTGTTCAGACTGGGCCCAGACAGGTGAGTGTTTTTACAGGAGCTGAATTACAGAGTGAGGCGCGCACCCCTGTTTATATCCATTTCATAAACATTTTTCTTCCTGTAGTTTTTTTTAACCTTTTTTCCCTTTTGTGAAGTTGAGAGACTTTGTGAAATACTTTTGCATTGTACAATACATCTGTGCAGAAGTCTTTCCAATTTTTAACTGTCAGGGCATTGGCTATCAAATAGGATGAAAGGTAGATCTTATCTCTTAGGTAAGGCTCTAGACTTAGGAATAGTGGCCAGACTGTCTGTCATAGGTAGTAATTTGCTTCCAGTAAAACTAATTAAGGAGTAGATATGGGGTCAACATTCTGTTACAAAGCTGCGTAATTTGTCCCCAACCATGTTGTGGCACGTTCTGAGAAGTTTTGGTGTGTGTGTGTGCGTGTGTGTGTGGCATTCCTAATTTGAGAGTCCTTCGGCTGAAATACCGTTCTTTCAGAGGCTGAGACAGGCAAGTAAAGGACCTGCTTTCTGCAAGCATGGCCGTCGTCATGGACGTTTAAGACAAGGTCGTCCTCCACCTTCTCCCCCGAGGCTGGGAAGGTGTGTTCTGTCAGCGGTGGTGGCAGGTCTAGCTGGGGATCTGACTGGGGGTTGAGCGTTTGGGGCTGAGGAAGGCCTCCTGAGCTTGCCACTTCTGGGAAGTGTAGGCTGGGTCAAGGCCAGGCATGGAATGGGCTTGGCGGCGCTTCCAGACCGCTTATGTCTCTTGTGAGCATCTTGCTGGTGGGTCAGTCGGCCTGCCAGCTGCTGTTCTGGAAACTGCCAAGGGCTGTGTGAGTGCAGTGTTGACAGGAGATGAGAGAGGCCTGCGCCGGGCCTGGGTGCCTGGTCAGAGCGTCCTGTACTTCTCCAGCTGGCTGTCGTCTGGCTGTGCTTAGCGAGCCCATGAGGTAATAGGCACGTGTCTTTTGGGGGAATGTCAGTCACGAGAGGAAACACAGCCTTGCAGCAGCATGGAACGTACTGGCATCTGGCCGTGCTGCTCCCCGGGTGTTTGAGCGTACCAGTGAACAGTGGAGGGAGACTGGCCTGTACCAGCCGTGTAGACACGGAGGCCTGCTTTAGGAGATCCAGGCTGCTTTGCTTGTCCTTTTTAGACGTTGAAAACGGTATTACTCTGACCAGTTGGGGCACCTTCTCAGTCGGCAGCTGGCAGTTGGACATGCAGCCGCTGCCAGTCTGGGCATTGCTCAGACAGGACAGGACCTCCGGGGGTGCGGCAGCACGGGGCAGGGGTGTGGCTGAGATGGGCAGCCACATCTGGTCCTTCTCTCTGGTGCTTTCTAAGGGAGTCTCGAGGAGTATGGCTGGCTTAGGGGAGGCTGAGGCTGCAGCTCTCCTCTGCAGCCCCTCCCGTGCGGGGCCTTTCTCTCCTGTGCTTTCTCGAGTCTACCACAGCTGAGGGGGCAGGGCATGGCCTTTTCTGGTCGGAGACTGGCCGCTGGTCCTGTGTGTGTTGCAGAGGGCTTCTTTCTTCCATCTCCCCACTCATGTAAAGAATAGAGAGCTCGTGGGGATAACTGTATTTCAGCCCCGGGACTAGCAACACTGAGTCACTTGGATGTGGAGACGCGGGGGCATCTCTGTCCAGGGAACCCAGTGACCTTTAGGAGAGTAGTATGTTTCCAGGCATGGTGGGCATGTCCTCTCAGTTTGTGCTGTACCTGCAGGTTCCTGTGCAGACTGACCAGTAGCTGGACTATGGGCCAGACCTGAGGCCAGCTGCTTTGTGCTCCTGGCAGGGTCACTGGGCACACAGGCCCCAGGGAGCCTTATGGCTTGTGACTGAAGACGAAACGGTTCCTTTTTTTTAAGTGATTTTTAAATACTGTTTTTTACACCTTTCTCTTGGTACTTTTTTTAAGCTAAGTCAACGTTGTCTTCCAGTGTTAAAAAGCATCACTCACCTCTGCGTTGAACTCATGTGTCCATGCCAAGGAATGGAGCATCCTTCCTGAGCCAGTTCAATTAGGTGTCAATTCATACTCTTAATTTTTTATGCAATCTGATGAGTAGATGAGCTCAGATTTAAAATTCTCAAAAGCACGTTTATTGTAACAAGAATTGTTATGTATTAATACTGCAGTTTTCAATAAAGATTGACTTGTGTTGCATCTTCTGATTTTGGTCATTTCTCTGTGTGGGTTTTGTCCAGAGGTAGCTTGACCTGACTGGGAGGTGCTGTGGCTTCTCTCAAGTTAGGAGATGGCCAGGGGTTTAGGGAAGAAGGTTATTGTGGCTTCTAGTGCCAGTGACCTTGGCAGTGCCAAAGAATATGGTGGAGGTGGTGGGAAGGGAAGGGGCCATTTCCCCAGGTGGGACAGGGAGGGACCAGCCTTGTACTCCTCTTCTGGCTTCTGTGGCCAGTGACCCTCTGGGAAGACACGTGCTTCCTCATGTCATTGAGGCCCACAAAGACGGTGGGTCACCTGTCCTGGAATGCACGTGAACCAAATCTGTCTGAACACAGACTCGGATTCTGGACCCTGGGTGGGTGAGTGGAGCTGGCTGCGTCCCCCACCCACCACGTGGCCGGCACTGCTCTCCTTCCCCACTGTCCGGCCCCCCTCACGCTGGGAGCCGCGCCACCAAAGCCCTAGGGGTGTGGCTTGTGACAGGTGCCACCCCCCACCTGTGGAGGCTGCAGGCTCCTTCCTCTTAGCGAAGGCTCAGGGCGGAGACAGAGAAAAGACGCACACACCAACAGGAAACTGGGGGGCACTCGGATGACTTTCACGGGTTTCTTTATGAAATTAAGTGTGGTTTCTGGCTTGGAGAAGGTGTAGTGCAAGAGTGTCCATGCTGCTGGGTCCCGCGGGCGCCACACCAGCCTGCCCAGCCGTGGGTGGGGCGCCCTCTCGGTGCGCCCGCTGTCGGGGGGGGTCAGCCCCGTGGGCTAGGCTGCAGATGTCCTTATGGCTTGTCACACTTCCTAGGGTAAGGCAGTCTTTCTGTGTCACTCACAAGAGTCATTTCTCTCCGTCGTTAGGAACGCAAGATGACAAAACGCAAACGAGGAAAACAGGAGCCCCCACGGCCACAGGCGGGCCCGTGCCAACCTGGACCGGGCCCGCGGTGACCCCACGGCTCCGCTCCTTCCCTACAAACACGATGTCGCAAATGGGGAGGGCTCCGGGGCCAGCGGCGTCTAGCGGGGCTGGAAAGCCAAGGCGGGCTGCGGGCCAGGCGCTCGGGTACAGTTTCTGCTTCCTGCTCCCCGAGGTGGCCGGGCTGGAGGCCAGGGCCTGAGGGAGAACTGCAGGGCGGCGGGCACGC
>NW_007055663.1:0-1209 GCF_000164805.1 Carlito syrichta | reverse complement strand
TCAGCCTTCCGCGTAGCCGGAATTACAGGCGCGTGCTACCATGCCCGGCTGATTTTTTGATTTATTGTAGAGATGAGGTCTCGCTGCCCAGGCGGGTCTCGAACCCACGGGCTCAGGCAATTCACTCACCCCAGCTTCCCAAAGGCGCGGGATTATAGGCTGAGCCACCGAGCCCGGCTCGATTTTCTTATTCATTCTACTTGGTCTTCTTAGAAGATCTTGTAAGCCATCTTCTTAGAAGATAGCTTTTACTGGAAACTTGAAATGAAGGGGTGGCTCATTCTCAACAAGCTGTTTGCATGCAAGACACTAAACCTCAAAGACTTAATATGGCAACAGAGACAACGCACTCAAGGCTAAAGCCTATTGGACAACCTCCAGAAAAAGGGAAAAAGTGAGGACAAAGGCCTTTTAAGACTCTTCTCTGCTGAAGCTTTTGGGAAGGTGCTGATTGCCTAGGGAATCAGCAGTCATTTAGCAGGAGTTGATGTCATCAGGCTGAGTCACACTAGTATGTGACACTGGTATGAGGTCATTTTAAACTAATCAAATGGGTGCTGTAGAAAGGTGCCATTCACCACTTCTTGCCTCAACCAGCAACAAAAGGACTGGATTTAGTTCATGGCAACCAAGGGCTTAAATGAATCAGACTAAATAAGGAGGGTGGTGGTAATTGTGTCATTAAGACCCTAATACTGAGAACCTGTCTCCTTAAATTGGCCCTAAGGCAACTTTTCCAAAGGTGATTCTATGGACATTTAAAAAGCTTTCTGCTTTCAATGGCAAGGCTTTTCTTATTGCAGTCACTGAAAAGTGGTTTCTGGGTTACTGAGAGTTTGTTCTGGGTCATTGGGAATGTTCGTTACTGGTCTGCAAAAGTGCTGGTAATGCCCCTCAAATTCTCTCCCAGCAACAGATGTCTAATCAGCTAGTTGATGTGACTATATGTATATATTTTTAAAATCGAGGCTGATTATATTGAATGACTTCTGTAAACCAGTCTCATTTTCTTGCGGTTCCATCACATCAGACAAGCACACAAAGGATTATAACTCAAGGACGATGCCACGAAAACAGAAGGGGTTGTGGGGGAGGGGAAGATCAATGGGCTGAAATTTTTTGTATCTAATGGTGAGGAAACTGCTCTTTAGAAAGATGACTCTTAAAGTCACACATAAGATAGGCTTGGCATAGAGACAAGAGGTAGGC
>NW_007055662.1:10354-29243 GCF_000164805.1 Carlito syrichta | reverse complement strand
ACTAACTTACATTCTCACCAACAGTCTATGAGTGTTCCCTTTTCTCTGCAGCCTTGCCAACATCTGTTGTTTATTGACTTTTTACTATAGCCATCCTGACTGGTGTGAAATGGTATCTCATTGTGGTTTTGACTTGCATTTCTCTGATGATTGAGCAGTTTTTCATGTTTATTGGCCACTTGTATGTCTTCCTTTGAGAAGTATCTGTTCTTGTCTTTTGCCTACTTTTTAAATGGTTTTTTTCTCCTGTCAACTTGCTCGAGTTCCTTATATATTCTGATATTAGGCCTTTGTTGGATGTATAGTTTGTGAATATTTTCTCCCATTCTATGGGCTGTCTCTTTACTCTGTTGATGGCTTCTTTTGCTGTGCAGAGGTTTTTGAACTTGATAAGGACCAATTTGTCAATTTTAGTTTTCACTGCCTGTGCTTTTAAGGATCTGGTCATAAATTCATTACTTAGGCTAACGCCCAGGTGAGTGTTTTTTGGGTTTTCTTCTAAGATTTTTATAGTTTGGGAGTCTTATGATTAAGTCTTTACATTGTAACGATATTGGTTTTTCCTTTCTTTCTCTTTCCTGATTGCTCTATTGCATGGGATATGTTTCTATTTTGCAGTTCTTGTTGCAGAGATCTTTCACCTCTTTGGTTAGATGTATTTTTAGGTTTTTGTAGTTGTCGTTGCTGTTGTTGAGACAAGGTTTCCCTCTGCCACCCAGGCTGGAGTGCAGTGGCATGATCATGGCTCACTGCAGTCATGACTCCTGAACTCAAGTGATCCTCTGACCTCAGCTTCTTAAATAGCTGGGACTCCAGGTATACACCATCACACCCAACTAATTTTTCTATTTTTTTGTAAAGATAAGGTCTCACTTTGTTGCCCAGGCTGGTCTCAAACTCCTGGCTTCAAGTGATCCTCCTGTCTCAGCCTCCCAAGGTACAGGGATTGCAGGCATGAGCCACTGCACCCAGCTGGAATTGTGTTTTTGATTTGGTTCTCAACGTGTTTGTTGTTGGTGCATAGAAATGCAACTGATTTTTGAACACTGATTTTGTATCCCAAGACTTTACTGAAGTTGTTTCAGTGCTAGGGGGGTTTTTGTTTTTGGAATCTTGTGGGTTTGCGTACAGAATTGTATCATCTGTGAAGAGAGATAATTTCATTTCCTTTTTTCCTATTTGGATATCTCTTTTTTCTTTCTCTTGCCTGATTGCTCCAGCTAGGACTTACGGTAATATGTTAAATAGGAGCGGTGAGAGTGGACATCCTTGTCTTGTTCTGGTTCTTAGGGGGAATGCTTCCAACTTCTGTCTGTTAAGTATGATGTTGGTTGTGGGTCTGTCATAGATGGCTCTTATTTTTTGTTGAGTTGTGATCTCACTCTGTCACCCAGGCTAGAGTGCAGTGGCATGATCACAACTCATTGCAGTCTCAAACTCCTGGGCTCAAGTGACCCTCCTGCCTCAGCCTCCTGAGCAACTGGGATTACAGGCACATGCCACCATGCCTAGGTATTTTTTATTTTTTGTAGAAATAAAGTCTCACTATGTTACCTAGGCTGGTCTGTGGCTGTTATTATTTTGAGGAATGATCCTTCAAATGCCTAGATAGTTGAGGATTTTTATCATGAAGGGATTTTTGATTTTATCAAATGCTTTTTCTGCATCTAGTGAGATAATTATGTAGTTTTGATTTTACTTCTGTTTATATAGTGGATTACATGTATTGATTTGTGTATGTTAAACCAGTCTTACATCCCAGGAATTATTCCCACCTGGTCATGATGTATTTTCTTTGCAACGTGCTGTTGAATGTGGTTTGCTTATATTTTGTTGAGAATTTTTGCATCTATGTTCATCAGGGGTATTGGCCTGAATTTTTCTTTCTTATTTGTGTCTTTGCCAATTTTTGGTATCAGGATGATATTGACTTGGAAGACTAAATTAGGGAGGAGTTCTTCCTTCTCAATTGCTTGGAATACTTTCAGTAGGATTTGTACCTGCTCTTCCTTGTATGTCTGGAAGAATTCAGCTGTGAATTCATCTGGTCCAGGGCTTTTTTTTTTTTTTAGTAGGTAGCTTTCAAAAAATTTACTGAAGCAATTTTGTGGCTAGTTATTGGTCTGTTTAGGGTTTCAATTTATTCCCGTCTCAATCTTTGGAGGTTGTGCATTTTCAAAAATGTATCAATTTTCTCTAGTTGTTCTAACTTACATGCATACAGATGCTTATGATAATCTCTGATAATCTTTTATATTTCTTCAGGATCAGATGTAACATCACCTTTTTTGTTTCTGATTGTATTTGGATCTCTCTCTCTCTCTCTGTTAATCTGGCCAGGGGTCTAGCTTGTTAACCCTTTCACAGAACCAGTTTTTCAACTCGTTGATTCTTTGTATGGTTTTTGTTGGTCTCAATTTCATTTAGTTTTGTTCTTTCTTTTGTTATTTCTTTTCATATACTAGCTCTGGATTTAGTTTGTTCTTGTTTTTCCAGTTCCGTTAGGTATTACAATTAGGCTACTTATTTGATATTTCTCTATTTTCTTGATGTGGACATGTTATGCTATAAACTTCTCTCTCTCATTTATTTTTAAACATTTAAAAAATTTCTGTCTTGATTTCATTGTTTACCCAAAAATCATTCAAGAGTGAGTTGTTTAATTTCCACGTATTTGTATTTTGGGAGAGTCCTCTTGATGTTGTTATCTATTTTTATTCTCCTGTGGTCTGAGAAGATGCTTGGTCTGATTTCAACTTTTTCAAATATATTCAAGCTTGATTTATGACTATGTGGTTGATGTTAGAGTATGTTCCATGTGCAGATGAGAAGAATGTATATTATGCATTTGTTGAGTGGAATATTCTGTAGATGTCTGTTAGATCTAATTGGCCAACTGCTTAATTTAGATGTTTTTGTTTAAGCAGATAATCTACTTGGTTTAGTTTGGGCTGCAAGTTCTGACCAGATTTCTGTGACTTGTGCTTCCAGTGTTGTTCCACTTACAAAGATTTCACAATACTGTTTGTATCTGTTCTGCCTAGTGGCCAGTCTAGGACTTGAACAGTGATCTATCTTGGAATTCAGTCCTCAAAATCTTTGGTATGCACTTCTGGGTCAGGTCCATGTATGCCTAGTATGGTAGTGAGCACAGGAGTTTCTATACAACAACTGTTGGGACCAGGATGCTTCTTTGAGTTCCTTCCTCTCTGCCATAACCTCTGTACTTTCTAGTTACCTGAGGCTTCCCTTTTGGTCCTATGACCAGAAAACTGTGGCCTTCATTACTGCATTCTGCTGTACACATCCTACAACTGTGCTCACATCTGGAGCCAAGTGAAAGGGAGAAAGAAAGAGAAAAAAAAAAAAACCCCAAAAAACTCAGTGGAGTCTTCCCTATTCACTGTTCCTCTGACCTTCCTTCAGTATTTTAGGAGCTCTTTACTGTGGCTTCTACATCTTGCTGCCCTTTTGGTGAAATTGGCTAGGGGCATGACTGTGAGAGAACAAATAAAAGAAAAAAAAAGAATAAAGGTGATTTCTTCCACTCTTTCTGGGTGTTAGGAGCCTCCTTGTCCATGCCTTGAGCCATAACAGGCTTCTTCTGGCACTCTCTGTGTCCCAACTCAGTATCCAATATAGGGTTTCAGGCTGTCGTGGGTCCATGCCAGAAAATAATGAAGGAAAAATGGGAAACTCAGTATTGGTTCAATGATAGTTTAATTCTGGTCTTCTTCCTCAATCTGCTTGCTGCTTTTTACTTTTTCCTCAAATAGCTGCTCTATGCATTCTTCCCAGGTTTTATAGCTGCATTTAGTAGAACAGGCAGATTGGAGAGTGCTCACTCCATCTTACCCTGGTCCAGAACCTGTTCATTGCCTTTGGTGATATTAATGATCTGATTCCCACTTTTCAGTCCTCACAAAGTTGAGTTTGAGGCACCTCTGCCTTTGTGGTTCACATGCCCTGAGACCATTTTGCTCAGAGAAGTGAGTGAATAGACTTAGTTGGGATTTTTGATGAAAGGAGATTTCTACATCTGTGTTGAAATTAGAATCAAAGCAATACCATATTCTCCACAGAGTTTGTATTAGGTAGGGTTAATAGCTGAAGTAAGTTAAATGGGTAAGTACTAGAATAAGGTGGGTGTGCTTCCAATATGCCTGTACTCTAACTCCATATACATGTAATTTTTTGTCCTGACAAGCAATGACTACTGCTGCCTGCCTACTAGAGAGTTCAAGGACCACAGACTAATGGATACTAGAGTGCGTTTATTTAAAGATATGGCTACCGTTCATCAGAGCTGATGTTAAGTGAATCTTTCTTTTTATTTTATTACTTGCCTTTGAAATAGCAGACATATGATAATGAGATTCAAAAATATTATGTTTATAAATATGAATAGAGCTAGTGTCCCTTTTCTCCTGCCTGAGAGATTCCATTTTAAAATTATTAACCTTCATTGCAGAAATAGTGTCATCATTGGTTTTCCCACCTTTCCATTCAGTGAGAGTCAGACTATAGGGTAGAGATAACATAACCACTTAAAAGTCAATTGATTGCCTCTGAATTTGGGCATATTTTACCTCCTTCCCCTGAGTCATCTCAGCAATCCCCTGTGTGAGTTATGGAGTAGTCAAAGGTACCAGAAACTCCCATGCTGAGGTGAATCATGCAGCTCATTTGAAAGCTTGGTATAGAAAAAAAAAAAAGGCTGTATGTCATTTATGCTTTCAGCCTGCCTAGTATTGCCTAAATATAGAATTCTAGAGTCATTTGTTTAAGTTGAAAGGACCCATAGGGATCATCAGTTTTACAGAGAACCTTAAACTGGGGTCTAACCCCTTTGTTATACAGACGGAGGTGGTGACCTGTCAAAGGTCATATGAAAGACAGTGGTAACTTTACATTAAACACTTTCTTCTCACTTGTCTGTCCTTTCTTCTCACTTGTCTGTCCTTTGCTTTTTCTACTATACTTTCTAAAAACCTTAAGGGGAAACCAAGTGCTGTAAGAGTGTGTGATGCCTAGAACAAAGGGTGATCAGTCACTAACAAGAGCAGTTACTAGCCTAGGCTGCTCAGAGCAGCATACTTAAGATTTCACAACACTGAAGAGATTACTATCAATCTTCAGATGGGAAAACTGAGAGAGGTTATCAAGCTCTACTAATTCTCATAACCCCAGGGTAAGATAGGACATTGTTGTTCCTATTTAACTAAGGAAGAAACTGAGGCCTGACTGTATCGAGTCATTGAATAAAATTCAAAATCTGAATTGGAGCTCATGTTTCTTGACCCTTCTTGGGATTAATTTATGCATTCATTTCTGCTTCTCATGGTGGGTCCAGGTTTTATCAAAAGAACCAAATATCATAGCTGGTCATAACCAGAGTAAAATAGTTTTATAAATAGTTTCCACTATACACAATGTTGTTCCTAATTTGTCTAATGAACATAAGTCAAATTATTTCTATACACTTTTTTATTGACTTTATAAATAATTTATTGGGTGGATGTATAGACAAAACTAGAATATGAATGAAATGAGACTGCCTGGTGTTGAGAGAGAATTTAAAGTTTGTGATCTTAGGTGAATCAGTTAGTTTCTCTGTGTCTTAGACTTTCCTTCCACAAAATGAGGATTTGGGACTAGTTGATCTTTAGGATTTAGTGTAGATCTGAAATTTTATGCTTTTATGATTCGTGCTGCTTTGGGATTTTCTTCTAACCTTTTAATTATTCTCCTCTTACTGCATCATCTTCCTTTTCCATTAAAGTGTGTGTGTGTGTGAAGTTGTGGGGTATGTAAAGAATGAGGGGATCAATTTCATGAAATTATCGTTCTGAGTTGCTCACCTATAAATGTCATGATTTACTGGAAAAGCATATAAAAATCTGAGTGATTCTTTTATTGAGAAAGCTATTTTCTGGAGGATAGATATGGTGATAGTGAACAAATATTGGGCAACCAGTAATTTACAAACCATTTTCCCCAGATAAAGCAAAACTGCATATAAACTCAAATTCTAAATCCTGTTCAGTAGTCTAATAATTATGGATGGATAAACAGGAATTGTTTTGTATTCTTTTTTTCTGATATGCTTCTACTTAGGGAGTGAGATTTCCCAGCTTTTCCTTTGACATTCTCAGGATTTGAAAGTACTGTGTCTGAGAATATTACATATTTAGAAAAACCAGCACCTGCAAGAAATCACTTGAAAGAGAAGATTCTGGTTATTTACACATGAGTAGTAATGAAGTGAGATCATACATGGCAAGAGTGTGTGTGTATTTTTGTTTCTGTTCAAACATATTTAAAATTTTAGAATATTTTTAGGTTATAGAAAATTGCAGACAGTACATAGAGTTTCTACATACCTCATCCCCAGTGTCTCCTATTGTTAACATCTTTCATTAGTATGACACACTGGTCACAACTTATTAACCAACATTGATATATTACTATTACCTAAAGTTCATACTTTATTAAGATGTCCTTAGTTTTTACCTAAATATCCTTTTTCTGTTTCAAGATTTTTTTCTATCCACATTACACTTAATTGTTCTGTTTCCTTAACCTCCTCATGGCTTGATAGTTTCTCAGACTCTCCTTACTTTTTATGACCTTGACAGTTTTAAGTAGGAAAGTAAGTATTTTGTAAAATCCCCCTGATTTTGTAGTTTTTCTTTTTAATGACTAATGCGGTTTTAGGAGATGATTCTGTGTTGGCTGAATGTAGAATAAATGTGCCACCCTCATGTGGCCTGGTTAATCTGCTTTTGCTCCAGGACAGACTCCACTTTACTGCAAATGCGTATGGTTAGCTATGGTGGGTGGTGTCAGGAGTAAGAAGGGAATGTGGGTCTTCTGCTAGATGGCACAGTTAGCTTAGAGTAGTCATCCATGCTAGAAAAAGATCAAGCCTACTCTTTCTGATGGTGGCTCTATAGGAACCTCTGTAGGTATAATTACATCACATGGAAATGCCACTTTACAGTCTTTAACAAAGAATATTTGAAATAATATGCCTGCTATTATTTCTAATATATAACTTGAAATTTCTAATATATAACTTGAGAGTCATCCTTGATACTCCTCTCCCCCTTTTAATCCACTGCATTCAATCCATCAAGTCCTATCAATTTTACCACCCCAAATGTCTTTCTAAGTTATTCATTCTCACCTCTACCCCATTACCATTCCAACCAAAGCTATCATCACTTCTCATCTAGAATGTTGTAATAGTTTCCTAATTGGTCTCCTATATCCACTTTGGGCCTCTTCCAATATACTTTTCAAATTATGTTTATTAATGTATTTATTTATTTATTCAATCAAAATGTATTTATTAAGTACCCACTATGTGCCAAGCACCACTTTATGTGTAGGTAATCTAGTAGAGAACAAAACAAAACCCCTACCCTCACAGACTTACATTTTACTAAGAGAGGCAGGCAATAAACAAAATGTTAGGGAGTGATGATGCCGGGAGTAGAAATTAAACAGGCAAATGAATAGTGTCAGGATGTTCTATTTGACATGGACTTGTCAGAGAAGTTTTCTCAGAGTAGATGGCATTTGAGCAGAGACCTGAATGAAGTGGGGAAGGAACCATGCAAGTATCTGGGGACGGAGAATTTCAGATAGAATAAATAGCAAGTCCAATGGCTTTCAGGTGGGAACAAGCTTGGCATTTTCCAGGAATATCAAGGAAGCCAAGTGTGAATAGAGCAAAGATAACAAGAGGGAAGGTAGGAAAAGTAGCCAGGGGCTAGAGCTTTGCAGATCAGGGCAATGATTTAAGCTTTCCCCCCCAAGTGTAATAAAAGCATTTTTGAAGATTGTAAGTAAAGGAGTGTCCTAAGTGAACTTTTAAAATAATCTTAATCTTATAGCATCCGATTTCCTGCTTAAAAACTTTCAAAAGCCTCCCATGGATTTTGGGATAAAGACTACATTTTACCTTTACCTATAAGGCCCTCATAGTCTTGCCCTTACCTGAAGCTTCAGCCTTATCATGCATTATATTTCTATTTACTCTCTCTACTTCCTTTGTTAGAGGAACCCCAAATAGTAATGCTGAAGCCCCCAATATTTGAGGTTAGTGAAAAAACTACTTTCCCTAGCTTTATTGAGCAAATACAAATTATTTGAATTTATAGCATGCAATATAATGTTTTGCTATACAAATAAATTGTAAAATGATTACCATAATCAGATAGTTTTTTTTGTGGTGAGAATATTTACTCTCTTAGCAAATTTCAAGTATATAATATAGTATTATTAACTATAGTGACCATGTTGTACATTAGGTTTCCAAAACTTACTTTTCTAGTGTAACTGAAACTTTGTACCCAACATCTTCCTGTTTTCCCCACTCTCCAGTCCCTGGAAACCACCACTATACTCTCTGATTCTATGAACTTGACTTTTATAGATTCCAAATATGTGAGATCATATACTATTTGTTTTTCTATGCCTGGCTTATTCCACTGAATATAACGTCCTCCTGGTTCATTCATGTTGTCACAAATGGCAGATTTTTTTTCTTTTTTGAAGCTGAATAATATTTCATTGTATGTATACCACATTTTATTTATCCACACATTCATCATTGGGCACTTTGATTTCATAGCTTGACTATTGTGAATAATACTGTAATGAACATGGGAGTGTAGCTATCTCCTTGAGATAATGCTCTCATTCCCTTTGGATATATACCCAGAAGTGAGATTGCTGTATCATATGGCAGTTTTAATTTTTTGAGAAACCACTGTACAGTTTTTAATAATGGCTGTGCCAATTTACATTACCATGAACAGTGTGCAAGAGTTCCATTTCTCCACATCCTAGCCAACACTACTCATCTTTTGTCTTTTTGATGACAGACATTCTAACAATTGTGAGGTGATACCTCATTGTGGTTTTAATTTGTGGTTCCCTGATGATAAGGGATGTTGGGCATTTTTTTTTATATATGTCTTGGCCATTTTGATTTCTTCTTTAGAAAAATGTCTATTTAGGCTTTTTCCTGAATTTTTTTTTTTTTGAGTTGGAGTCTCACTTGGTCACCCAGACTGGAGTGCAGTGGCTGCTCCCGGCCACCGCAGCCTCACCTGCTGGGCTCCGGTGATCCTTCCGCCTCAGCCTTCCGAGTAGCCGGAATTACAGGCATGCACTACCACACCTGGCTTATTTTTTTGCTTTATTGTACAGATGAGGTCTTGCTGCCCAGGCGGGTCTCGAACCCTCGGGCTCAGGCAATCCACTCACCTCAGCCTCCCAAAGGCGTGGGATTACAGGTTGAGCCACCGAGCCCGGCTATTTTTCCTGAATTTTTAACTGGGCTATTTGTTTTCTTGCTACTGAGTTGCATGAGTTCTTTATATATTTTGTTTATTAACCCCTTATCACATGCATAATTTGCAAATATTTTCTCCCATTCCATAGATTGTCTTTTCATTCAGTTCATGATTTCCTTTGCTGTGCAGAAACTTTTTAATTTGATGTAATCCCATTTGTCCATTTTTGCTTTTGTTGCCTGGGATTGTGGGGTCATATCCAAAAATTAATTACCCAGACCAATGTCAAGAAGTTTTTTCCCTGTGTTTTTTTTCTAGTTTCTACAGTTTCCAGTCTCATGTTTAAGTCTTTATTTTGAGGTGTTTTTTTATATGGTGTGAGATAAGAGTCTAATTTCATTCTTCTGCATGTGTATATACAGCTTTCTTAATATATTGATTGAAGAGAGTGTCTTTTCTGCATTGTGTATTCTTGACACTTTTGTCAAAGATTAATTAATCATAGATGCGTGGATTTGTTTCTGAGCTCTCTATTCTGATCCATATGCCTATATGTCTTTTTTATATGCCAGTACAATGCTGTTTTGATGAGTAGAGCTTGTAGTATATTTTGGAACCAGGGAGTGTAATGCCACCTGCTTTGTTTCTTTTGTTGAGTATTGTTTTGGCTATTCAGGGTCTTCTGTGTTTCCATATGAATTTTAGGATTGTTTGTCTTATTTCTGTGAAAAATATCATTGGAATTTTGATAGGAATTGCATTTAATTTGTAGACTGATTTGGGTACAATGGACATTATTTTTGTAGACCCCTGTGGTCAAATATAGGCACTTTTACAATGTTAATTCTTTCAATCCATGAACATGAGATATCTTTCCATTTTGTTGTAAATTATTCAATTTCTTTCATCAGTGTTTTACAGTTTTCCATCTACAGATTTTTCACTTAATTAAATTCATTAAGGTTTTTTGGATGCTGTTGTAAATGGAATTTTTTCTTGATTTCTTTTTTGGATAATTCATTGTTACTGTATAGGAACATTACTGATTTTTGTATGTTGATATTTTATCTTGCAACTTTGAAATTAAAATTGTTTATGAGCTCTAACAGTTTTTTTTTTGTGTGGGCTCTTTAGTGTTTTCTATATATAAGATCATGTCATTTGCAAATAAAGATAAATTTATGTCTTCCTTTTCAATTTGGATATCTTACTTTTCCTTGCCTAATTGCTCTGACTATGGCTTCCAGTACTATATTGAATACAAGTGGCAAGAGTGAACATCCTTGTGCTTTTCCTAATTTTAGAGAAAAAGTTTTAAGTTTTCAACTGTCGAGTGTGAAGTTTTGAGCTTCTCATATATGACCTTCAGAATGTAGAGGTATACTTCTTCTATGCCTGATTTGTTGAGCATTCGTTTTTTTTTTAATCACAAAAGAGGTTGAATTTTGTCAATTGCTTTTTCTGCACCTATCAAAGTGATCATATGATTTCTTTTATTCTGTCAATGTGGTAGGTTACATTTATTGATTTGTACATGTTGAACAATCCTTATAGCTCAGTGATGAATACTTTATAATAATGTATTGTCCTTTTAATGTGTTGTTGAATTTGATTTGCTAGTATTTGTTGAAGATTTTTGCATCTGTGTTTATTGGGAATATTTGCCTGTAATTCTTTCCTTGTGGTGTCCTTCTCTGACTTTAGTATCAGAGTAATACTAGTCTCATAAAATGAATTTGGAAGTGATCCTTTCTCTTTAATATTTTGCAAGATTTGGAGAAGGACTTGCATAAAGTCTCCTCTAAATGCTTAGTAGAGTTCACCTGTCAAATCCTGGGATTTTTTTTTTGTTGTTGTTGGGAGGTTTTTGACCACTGATTCAATCTCCTTATTTGCTGTGGATCTGTTCAGATTTTCTATTTCTTCATGATTCAGTCTTGGTATGTTGTATGTATCTAGGAATTTAACAATTTCTTCTGGGTTACCTAATTTTTTGGAGTATAATTGTTCATGATAGTCACTTAAGATCTTTTTTATTCCTATGGTATCAGATATAATGTCTTTTATTTTACTTTGTTTCTATTTTCTTAGTCTAGCTAAAGATTTGTGAATCTTTTATCTCTTTTAAAAAACAACTTTTGATATCACTGATTTTTTTTCTGTTGTTTTTCTTATCTCTATTTCATTCATTTCTGGTTTCACCTTTATTATTTCTTTCCTTCTACTAACTTTAGGCTTAGTATTTTCTTTTTCTAATTCCTTTTTTAAATTTGAAATGTTATGTTTTTTTCCTTAATTAGGCTTTTATGCATTTATTACTAAAACCTTTTCTCTCAGAACTGCTTTTGCTACATCTTGAGTTCTTAATATGTTGTGTGATTCTATTTTTGTTTATCTCAAGATTTTTAATTTCCCTCTTGATTCTTTGATCCATTGATCATTCAGGAGTGTGTTGTTTAATTTCCACATATTTGTGAATTTTCCTATTTATTTTCCTTTCCCTTCTCTTTCCTTTACAATCCCCTTCCTTCCTTCCTTCCTTCCTTCCCTCCTTTCTTCTTTTGTCAGGGTCTCACTCTGTTGTCCAAGCTGGTTTTCAGTGGCAGGATCATGGCTCTCCACAACTGTGATCTCTGGGGCTCAGTTGATCCTCCTCCCTCAACCTCCTGAGTAGTTAGGACTACAGGCACATGCCACCACGCCTGGCTAATATTTTCATTTTTGTAGAGATGAGGTCTTGATATATCGCCCAGGCTGTTTTCAAACTCCTGGCCTCAAGTGATCCTCCCACTTTGGCCTCCCAAAATGCTGAGATTACAGATGTGAGACACCACAACTGGCCTCATTTTCTTTCTATTGATTTTTCATTTCATAACATTTTGATTGGGAGAAATGCTTGATATGACTTCAATCTTTTAAAATTTGTTATACTTGTTTTGTGGTTTCATATATGATCTATCATGGAGTATGTTTCAGGTGTGCTTGAAAAGAATATATATTCTCATGGAAGTGAAAGAAAAACCTAATTAATGGAGATTTTTAAAACCAAAAAAAAAAAAAGAAAGGAATTATATATATATATTATGATACTGTTGAATGGGATATTCTATTTATAGTTGTTCGCTCCACTCTGTCTATAGTGTCCAAATCTGCTGTTTTCTTACTGATTTTCCGGCTGGATGATCTATGCAGTTTTGAAAGTGGAGTATTGAAATTTTCTACTATTACTGTACTGCAGTCTATTTCTCCCTTAAGTCCTGTTAATATTTGCTTTATATATTTTGGTGTTCTGATATTGAGTGCCTATATATATTTGCAATTGTTATAACCTTTTGGCCAATTGACCCATTTATCATTATATAATAACCTTCTTTGTCTCTTGTGACTGTTTTTAACTTAAAGTCTACTTTATCTGATGTAAGCATAGCCAATCTTGCTCTCTTTTGTTTACCATTTGCATGGAATATATTTTTCTATTTTTTCACTTTCAGCCTATGTGTGTCTTTAAAAATAAAGTGAGTTTCTTATAGGCAGCGTATAGATGGATTTAAAAAAATACTTTCTGTCCTTTTATGTGTTTTTATTGAATATTTTAATCTATTTACATTTTAAGTAATTACAGATAAGTAAGGACTTACTGTTGTCATTTTGTTAATTATTTTATTTTTAAAATTAAAAAAATTTCAATAGCTTTAGAGGTACAAATAGTTTTGGTCTAGGCTTTAAATGTACCTACCACCCAGACCTGTGCATATCGTACCCAATAAGTGACTTTTTTGTCTCTTGACCCCTTCCCCTTCTCTTCCTTCTGAGTCTCCAGTGTCTATCATACCATCCTCTCTGTTTTGCATATCCTTAGTTTAACTCCTACTTATAAGTAACAGCATGCAGTGTTTGGTTTTCTGTTCCTGAGTTAGTTCACTTAGGATGTTGTTCTCCAGTTCTAAGATGCTGCAAAAGGCATTACTTCATTCTCTTTGATAGCTGAATAGTATTCCACAGTGTATATATGCCACATTTTCATTATTCACTGGTTGAATGATGAATACTTAGGTTGATTCCACATCTTTCCAATTGTGAATTGTGCTGCAATGAACATGTGGATACAGGTGTCCTTGTTATATAATGACTTCTGTTTCTTTGGGTAGATAGTTCTGAGAAGTCTCCATTTGCTTTCCATAGAGGTTGTACTAATTTATACTCCTACCAACAGTGTATAAACACTCCCTTTTCTTCCCATTCACACCAACATGTATTGTTTTGTGATTTTTTTTAGTAATGGCCATTCTGACTAGTGTAAGGTGCTATCTCATTGTGGTTTTAATTTGCATTTCCCTGATGATGAACATTTTTTCATATGTTTGTTGACCATTTGCCTATCTTCTTTTGAGAAATGTCTGTTCATGTCATTTGCCCACATTTTAATGGGTTATTTGTTTTTTCTTGCTGGTTTGTTTGAGCTCTTTGTAGATTCTGTATATTAATCTTTGTCAGAGGTATAATTTGCAAATATCTTCTCCCATTCTGTAGGTTGTCTATTTGCTCTGTTGATTACTTCTTTTGCTGTGAAGAAGCTTTTTAGTCCCGCATGTTTATTTTTGTTTTAGTTGCATTTGCTTTTGAGGGTTTAGCCATAAATTCTTTGCCTAGGCCAATATTCAGAAGAGATTTTCCTATGTTTTCTTCTAGGATTTTTAAGGTTTCAGGTCTTACATTTAAGTCTTTAATCCATCTTGAGTTAAATTTTGTATATGGGGAGAGATAGGGATCAAGTTTCATTTTTTTTCTGTAGGTAGCTATCCAGTTTTCCCAGCACCATTTGTTGAATAGGGTGTCCTTTCTTCAGTGTATGTTTTTGTCTGCTTTGTCAAAGATCAGTTGGTTGTAGGTATTTGGGTTTATTTCTGGATTCTCTATTCTGTTTCATTGGTCCATGAGTCTGCTCTTGTACCAGTTCTGCTCTTATTTTGGTTACTACATCCTTGTAGTATAATTTGAAATCAGGTAATGTGATGCTTCCAGCTTTGTACTTTTTGCTTAGGATTGCTTTGGCTATTCTGGCTTTATTTTGTTCCATATAAATTTTAGGGTTGTTTTTTCTAATTCTTTGAAAAAGGACATTGGTAGTTTGATAAGAATTGCATTGAATCTGTAGGTTACTTTGGGTAGTACAGTCATTTTAACAATGTTGATTCTTCCAATTCACAAGTGTATGATGTTCCTCCACTTGTTTGTGTCCACTACAATTTCCTTCATCAGAGTTTTGTTGTTATTTTTGGAGAGATCTTTCACCTTCTTGGTTAAATATATTCCTATGTATTTTAGATTTTTGGCTGTTGTTGTAAATGGAATTCAGTTCTGGATTAGAGTCTTATCTTGGTTGCTATTGGTGTATAGCAGTGCTACTGATTTGTATGTGTTGATTTTGTATCTTGAAGGTTGACTGAATTTATTTATCAAGTCCAGGAGTTTTTTGGAGGAGTCTTTAGGATTCTTTAGGTATAAGATCATATTGTAGGCTTACAAAGATAGTTTGATTTCTTCCTTTCCAATTTTGATGCACTTTGAGTAGTAAGTGGGCATCCTTGCCTTGTTCCAGTTCTGAGGGAGAATACATTCAACTTTTCTCTGTTCAGGATGACATTGGCTGTGGAATTGTCATATATGGCTTTTATTGAGGAATGTTCCCTCTATGCCTATTTTGCTGAGGGTTTTAATCATAAACAATGCTGGATTTTATCAAATGCTTTTTCTGTATCTATTGAAATGATTATATGATTTTAGTTTTAAATTCTGTTTATATAGTGGATCACATTTATTTACTTGTATATGTTGAACCACCCTTGAATCTCTGGGATAAAACCTAGGTTTTGGTGTATATCTTTAATGTGCTGCTGAATTCGGTTTCCAATATTTTGTTGAGGATTTTCACATCTATGTTCGTAAGGGATATTATTCTGTAGTTTTCTTTTTTTGTTGTGTCTTTTCTTGGCTTTGATATCAGAGTGATATTGACTTTGTAGAATGAGTTAGGGAGGATTCCCTCTTCTTCAATGTTGCGGAATAGCTTCAGTAAAATTGGTACCAGTTCTTTTTGAAGGTCTAGTAGAATTCAGCTGTGAGTCCATCAGGTCCTTCACTCTTTTTTGTTGGGAGATTTCTAATTACTGTATCAATATTGCTACTCATTATTGGTCTGATCAGGGTTTCTATTTCTTCCTGATTCAAGGTTATGGGGTTGCATGTTTCTAAGGATTTATCCTTTTTTTTAGATTGTCTAGTTTGTTTGCATAGAGGTGCTCATAATAGTCTCAGATGATCTTTGGAATTTCCATCATATCGATTGTAATGTCTCCATTTTAATTTCTGATTGAGCTAATTTGAATCTTCTCTCTTTCTTAATCTAGCTAGCAGTCTATCAATTTTTTTTACAAAACTGTTTAATTTTAATGACTTTTGTATTTTTAAGAAATCTAAATTTCATTTAGTTGTATTCTAATCTTATTTCTTTTCTTCTGCTAGCTTTGGGTTTGATTTGTTTATGTTTTTCTAGTTTTTTGTGGTGTGAGTTAGATTGTTGATATGCAGTCTTTTAGTCTTATTAATGTAGGCCTTAAGTGCTATACATTTTCCTCTGAGCACAGCTTTGGCTGTGTCCCAGAAGTTTTGATAACTTCTTTCATTGTTGTCATTCATTTAAATGAATTTTAAAATTTTCATCCTAATTTTGTTGTTGACCCAAGGATCACTCAGGAGGAGAGTGTTTAATTTCCATGTTTTTATTTGGTTTTGCAAGTTCTTCTTGGAGTTAATTTCTCCTTTTATTATAGTGGTCTGAGAAGGTGCTTGACATAATTTCGATTTTTTTGAATGTACTGAGACTTGATTTGTGGCCCATAATATGGTCTGTTTTGTGGAATGTTCCATGTGTTGATGAAAAAATTTATATTTTGTGCTTTTGGGGTGGAATGTTCTACAGAATTCTGTTAGTTTCATTTGCTCCAGCATCTGGTTTAACTCCAATGTTTCTTTGTTGACTTTCTGCCTTGATGATCTGTCTATTGCTATCAGTACTGTTGTTTTCTAACTGATTTTTAGTTCTATTTTTCATTCTTGCTTTCTTCTTTTGTGATGTGAATTTTTTTGTAGTAATATGCTTTGACTCCTTTAAAAATATTTGTGTATCTTCTACAGGTTTTTTTTGAGGGGGGAGGGATCACCATGAAACTTAAATAAAAGATCCTATAGTTGTAAATGTTAAGCTGGTAACAGTATAAGTTTGACAAAATAAAAAAAAAAAATCCTTGCACTTTAGCTTCTTTCTATTTATAGTTTATTTTATTGATGTCACATTTTATATCTATTATATATTATGCATCCATTAACAAATTATTTTTGATACTTTAGTCTTTTATACAAGAGTTAAGAGGTATTGATACACCACTTTTACAGTATTAGAGTATTTTTTTTTTTGAGTTGGAGTGTCACTCTGTCACCCAAACTGGAGTGCAGTGGCCGCTCCCAGCCACTGCAGCCTCTACCTGCTGGGCTCTGGTGATCCTTCCGCCTCAGCCTTCCAAGTAGCTGGAACTACAGGCACACGCTACTATGCCTGGCAAATTTTTGATTTATTGTAGAGATGAGGTCTCACCAAGTTGCCCAGGTGGGTCTTGAACCCACAGGCTCAAGCAATCCACTCACCTCAGCTTCCCAAAGCACGGGATTACAGGCTGAGCCACCAAACCCGGCTTAGAGTATTTTTAATTGAACAACATTCGTACCTTTATAATGAGTTTTATATTTTCATGTTTCATGTTGTTAGTTACTGTTTTAGTTTTTGCTCAAGTTGAAGAACTCTGTGTTAACATTTTAGCAATATTAATTCTTCATTTTTTTTTTTTGAGTTGGAATCTCACTCTGTCACCCAGACTGGGGTGCAGTGGCATGCTCCCGGCCACCGCAGCCTCGACCTGCTGGGCTCCAGCGATCCTTCCACCTCAGCCTTCCAAGTAGCTGGAAATACAGGTGTGTGCTACCATGCCCGGCTAATTTTTTAAAATTTATTTTAGAGACGAGGTCTTGCCACGCTGCCCAGGAGGGTCTTGAACCCATGGGCTCAGGCAATTCACTCACCTCAGCCTCCCAAAGCACAGGATTACAGGTTGAGCCACCAAGCCCGGCCTATTAATTCTTCTAATCTATGAGCATGACATGTATTTCCAGTTTTTAATGCCCTCTTCTATTTCATTTTATTTTAGGGTTTTGTTGTGTTTATATTTATAATATAATTTTTGTTGTAAAGACCTTTAACCTCTTTGGTTAAATTTATTCTTAGGCATTTTATATTCTTTGAAGCTATTGTAAGTGGGATTATTCTCTTTTTCAGATTATTCACTGTATTTACAATGGTATAGATTTTTGTATGTTGATTTTGTATCCCACAACTTCACTAAGTTTATTTATCATTTCAAGCAGTTTTTTGGTGGCATCTTTAACTTTTTCTAAATATAAGATCAAATTATCAGTGTACAAGGCTAATTTGACTTCTTTCTTTTCCATTTCAATGCCCCCCCTTTTTTCTTTCTCTTGCCTAATTGCTCTATCTAGGACCTCTGGTACTAAGTAAAAGTTGTGACAGTGGGCATCCTTGTCTCATTGCAGATCTTAGTGGAAAGGTTTTCAGTTTTGCCCCATTCAGTACAATGCCAGCTATGGCTTTGTCATATTGGACCTTTATTATTTTGAGGTATAATCCTTCTATACTTAGTTTGTTAAGAGTTTTAATTGTGAAGAAATGTTGAATTTTATCAAATGCTCTTTTCAGTGCGTATTGATATGATCTTTTATTTTTCTTGATTCTGTTAATGTGAAGTATTACATTTATTGATTTGTGTATATTAAACCATCATTTCATCCCTGTAATGAATCCCACTTGATCATGGTGAGTAGTTTTTTAATGTGTTGTTGAATTTGGTTTGCTAGTATTTTGTTGACGATTTTACATCTGTGATCATCTGGTATATTGGCCTATCGTTTTGTTGGTGGTGTTGTGTTCTTGTCTGGTTTTGGTGTCACAATAATGCTGGTCTTGTAGAATGAGTGTGGAAATATTCCCTCCTTTTCAATTTTTTGGAATAGTTTGGTAGAATTCAGCAGTAAAGCTGTCAGGGCCTGGGATTTTCTTTTTTGTAATAATGTTATTACTGCTTTAATTTCATTAGTAATTATTGGTTTGTTCTGGTTTTCATTTTATTTTTGGTTCAATCTTGGTAGATTGCATATGTCCAGAATTTGTTTTCCATTTTCTCTGGGCTTTCTAATTTGGTGTAAAGATGTTCATTACGGGCTCTAGTTACCTTTTGTATTTCTGGAGTATCATTTGTATTTTCTTTTTCATTTTTGATTTTATTTATTTGGGCCTTCTCTCTTTTTTTCTTAATTTAGCTAGAGGTTTGTTGATTTTGTTTATTAAAAAAAACTTTCCATTTTGTCTGTATTATTATTTTATTTTTAAAATATTTTTAATTTTTTAATCAATATTTTTTATTATGATATTGTGGGGTACAGTTAAGGGTTAGGTA